>NC_056729.1:1412862043-1412969543 GCF_019279795.1 Protopterus annectens | reverse complement strand
TAGGCCTCCTTGCCTCCAAAATGACATCCAACACTTGTTTACTGAGGGATGATAACGGACAGGTTAGGAAATTAGCCAGGCTGCCAGGGTCAGGGTTTGAAGCAGAGGGTGCAGAATCTGGCTCTCCTGCTGTGACAGCAGAGTAGGGATCTGAGGCTGGTGGCATGGAGCCAACAGTGACAAACTGCGCAAGAGGGGGTACCAGTGTTGGCATAGCCAGTCTGGTGCAATCAGTATCGTCCTTAGTTTGTCCTGTTTGATCTTAAGTACTACTATGGAGAGAAGAGGCAGAGGAGGAAAGGCATAAACTGATGGATTTTTCCAGCTGAAGGACATACCATCCACTTTCCGAGCTTGTTTGTGGGGAGTCCTTGTGCAGAATTTGTCCAACTGATAGTTCTGGGGGGAGGCAAACAGGTCTATATCTGGGCTCCCCCATTTGCTTATCAACATGTTGAAAATCTTTGGTTCCAGTTTCCACTCGTGAGGGTCTATGAGATTTCTGCCGAGTTCATCTGCCAGCGTATTTAGTTTTCCTGGCAGGAATTGAGCCTGTAGATGCACTTGGTAGCTCAAGGCTGTACTCCACAGAGCCATGGCTAGTCTGCAGAGGGAGTAAGAATGGGTACCCCCCCAGTTTATGTACCACCTAACAGTGGTGATATCCATCCTTACCATTAATTGTCCTGGAAGAATGTGGTCCTTGAAGGCTGTCAGAGCATTCTGTACAGCTAACATTTACTTTTGATTGATATGCAGGTGCATTTGACTTTGGTTCCATTTGCCCTGAATGCACATCTCTGCCAGATGAGCCCCGATGTATAGTCTGAGGCGTCTGTTAGGGTTTGGACAACAGGGGGTAGAGTGAATGGTAGTCCCTTCTTTAGGTGGCAGGCCTCTGCCCACCAAAAGAACTCTAACTGTAGGCAAGGTATGACAGGGATCATTGCTTCTAGATCCAGAGAATGTTGACACCATAAGCTTTTCAGATACCATTGTAGTTTCCTCATATGCAGTCTTGCATATGGAATTAGTAGAATGCAGGAGGCCATGAACCCCAAGGCTTGCAGCATTTGCCTTGCAGATAGCAGGGTTTTGGTGGCAGTTAGTTTGAAGCAAGTTGTCAAATGAACTTTTTTACCTGGCGTGAGGAAAGCCATCTGGGAAGTTGTGTTCAAGCTTGCTCCCAGGAATATAATTTGTCGACAGGGTACCAGATGTTATTTCTTTTCGTTTATGGTGCAACTTCAGACAAGTTAGCGCCTTTTGTACAAATGCCAGATGGTTCAAAAGTATGTCCTGGCTTTCTGCCTGAATTAGACAATCGTCCAGGTATGGGTATATTTGAATATTTCTTTGTCTGCAAAATGCAATGACTGGAGCTAGGCACTTTGTGAATACCCTGGGCGCAGTAGATAAGCCAAAGGGCAGTGCAGAGAACAGACAGTGCACATAGCCTGTTTTGAAGCGTAGGTATCTTCAAGATTCCCTGATTGGGATGTGCAGGTAAGCTTCTTTTAAATCCAGTGTTGCCAACCAGGCATCTTTGCATAGCATAGGAAGTAACTGGTGAAGAGTTAGCATCTTGAATTTTGGAATCACCAAAAAGGTGTTTAGTATTGAAAGGTCCAGTATAGGACAAGAGTCGTCTTTTCTGGGTACCAGGAAAAGTCTCGAGTAGAAACCTTGTCCCTTTTCCTCTTCTGGTACCGTTTGAATAGCCTTTATGCTTAAGAGAGAGAGTACTTGCTTTTGAGCCTCTGCCCACTGATTTGGGGTTAGATCTGGCCAACCGTTTGAGGTTGGTAATGTGTGGAAGTGAAATCTGTATCCTTGGGAAACTATATTTAACACTCATTTGTCCTGGGTAATGAGTTCCCAGTTTTTTCCCCCTAAAGGAGCAGTCAGTTGAGAAGTGCTTGGAAGTTTTAAAGTTAAGTCATTGAGACAGTTTACCACAGGCGGGAGTCTTACTACTCCCTGATTTGGTAGTGGGAGCCCCCACTGTTTAGTCCTGTGCCTACCTTGGGACTGAAGCCTGGGTGTTCTGCTGGTTCTGGGTTTTGACTGAAAAGGCCTGGAAGAAGCAGAAAAAGACCATTTTTTAGAGGGCCAATGCCTACTAAATCTTGGAGGTTGTACTTGTAGAAAATCTTTAACAGTTTGCATAGATTTAGCTTTTTCCTCCCATCTTTTTAAAAACTTCTTCTGCTTTGCTGCCAAACAGGCAGTCTTGATTTAAGGGAGCATCCATCAATTTAGCTTTAACATTATCTGGCAAAGATTGCTCCTTAAGCCAAGCATGCCTTCTAAGTACAGACCCAGTGACCAACAGCCGTGAAAGATGCCTCTAGTGAATCAAAACCACATTGCAAAGTATGCTTTCCAACCTGTTCAGCAGAATGCATTAAATCCTGTAAATCCTTATTTTCAGCACAGTCAGGAATCAACATCATTTTCTGTTTAAGCAAGCCAATGACATGCTGCTGATTCTGTAACATAGGGCCTTAAACTGCCAGTTTCATAACAGCCAAAGTTGCAGAAGTGTATACTTTCTTACCCCATCTATCCAGCGCCCTGGAGTCTTTATCAGAGGGGGTAGGATTTTTGGCAGTAGTAGCCTTGATGCCCTTGGGTCCCTGTGAAATGGTCTCAGGATCCGCAGTAGGATTTTTAAAAAGGAACTTGAGAGAGTCAGAAACCCTGTAATATCTATCAGGTTTTCTGGGAGCAGGAGGTAAAGAGTCGGGGGCCAAGCTAGATTCAAAAAAGGCATCAACAATGTCTAGTACAGGAGGGACAGCTAAAGGCCTGTGAGCTGGGGCAGGAGTAAGGAATCCCTAAGCATCCTTTTAGAATCAGAGTAATCCTGGCTATCCCAGCGAAAGTACTCCCTAAGAGTATGCAAGGTTTCACCAAAAGAAAAATTCTCTGTGGGGAGAAGCAGAGGGAATAGAGTCCTCTGCATCAGAATCCTCATAGGTAGATATGGGCAATTCCTGGTCATCAGAGGAAACAGAAATTTCAGAATCCTGGTCAGAAGTATCATAAGCAAATTCAGTCTTAGGTCTCTTAGAGGGGGAAGGTTGGCTTCCCTTGATTAAAGTAATAAGGTCTTCAGCCATTCTTATCTGTTTTTTAGGCACAGAGGCCCGACCATGCGGTCTGGTCGTCTGTTTTCTAGGCATAGTTAGAGTTTTAGGCCTTGAAGAAGATGGCGTCAGTTTAATATGCAAGTCGGTAGGCCTGAATACACCCTCAGAAGCTGGTGCCTGCACAGCGGCTCTGGATCCATCCAAGGTAGAGACATCAGCAAGTTCCACAGCTGAAGCATCTCGCGGCATACCGGACTCCGAATGGGTCTCAGTAGAAGCCTGCGAATCTGAAATAGTGGGTATCAGGGGCTGCGAAAGCACCTCACTGAGTACCGGCGAACTGGCAACTAGCTTAGGAGAAGGATTGTTGGCAGCTTTGACCTATACAGCCTGTCTTGTCTTTATCTTTGCATTTTTTCAGAATGTCAGTAGTCGGGTGGCTTAGCGAAGCCATATCTGGATAATTCAACCGAGTACCAAAATATTTAGAAGAGTAAATACACAGATGACGAATAGTTTGTGGTTTAAATAAGGCACAAAACTGACAGAGAGGTACGTCGTGGTCAGGGCCTAGGCAAGGAATACAGTACGAATGAAAATCTTTTAAGTATATGCTTTCCACAAGAAATACAATTATTGACTTTTACTGACATCGGTTAAGAGCAAGAAAAGGTTTCCCCAACAGGGTACTTAGCTTTAGTTGAAAACGTCAGTTCTGAAACTCAAACGAAAATTTCAGGAGTCGGCCGACCGGCACTTGCGAACTGCTTCTGCTTCGGGCACCACACGGCAAGAAAGACTGATGTAATGGCTTCGGCTGCATGCTTTATACCCCTAACTACCTGACGTCACGGAAGATGCAACAGCAACCAACGCAGGACCCAAGACTTTGATAATCAGGCTGACTGAGGTGGCTGTAAGCAGAAAACCCAAATGTGATGACTGCAACAGTGAAACATGAAGAACATCCTGGTTCCCATGAATTACCACATTGATGGTAGTCCACTGAATACAGAAGGTGTTATAACAGATCTGGGAACACAGGTTGACAGCAACCTCTGTTTTGATCACACTGCCACTGTGGTCAGAAAGTCATTCTATGTGGCACATCTCACTGCTAAGGGTTTTGCATCCAGGAAGAAAGAGGTCATTGTCTCCCTCTACTCTTCGCTCATTAGGCCAATCATAGAGTACAATGCCCCATTTGGCATGCAACTCACTAGACATCTGCAACAACTGGAAAGGCCGCAAAAGTACCTCACAAAAGAGGATCCTAGGCTTTAAACACTTGGCTTACATGGACAGACTAAAAAAAAAAAAAAACTCCCAACTATTCTCTGTCTCATATCGCCAACTTAGAGGCGATCTCTGCTTGACTTACAGAGCCATGTCTGACCCAGCTCTGTTAGAAATGCTACATTTAAAGAAATCCCAATCCCTCCGTACCACATGCTCCAAGAGACCTAAACCTCACTACCACAAACAGAACGTACTGGAGGGACAAGTTCATAACCCAAAGACTGCCCATGCTATGGAATAGACTTCCCATGCATGTCAAGCAGTGCACCTCGCTGACCCTCTTCAAGAAAAATCTTGATAAGTGGAGGGAAATAGAAACTTCACTCTGGGAATAACTCCAGTGGCTCTGCTCGACAGAGGCACTGGGAACCAAGGTTGGGTGGCACGATGCCAGGGTAATTCTATAACTAAGCTTGGAAAGGTCCCAGGGCCTTTAGCCTAGTACACACCTATGAATCTCAGGATGCCCATATCCAGCACGCTGGTAACTGAGATAGTGGAAAAGTTGATATCCATAACAACAGACCCCCCCCCCTTTTTTTTTAATCAATTAGATGGAGTGACTATAAAGCAATGTCTCTAGTTGCCCTGTGTGCAACTAGTTACTGGTGAAATTTCAGTCATGCTTTTACAGGAAAAATGTTACTCATGGCGTCTGTCTGTACAGTGCACTGCCAAAGACTTGACGGCAAACCAATAAGGAGACCCTGAAAATTTATGGATGAATTATTTAGGCAGATATTCTTAAGTTAGAAAAAAATCATGCAGTACTTACTGAAACGAATAAAAAAGCCGGTCAAGAATGATGAAAAGAGGAGAGTCATTTGAATGGCTACTTCCTGACTACTTTTAGTGCTGGTCTCACCAAAGCTTCACTCTGCTGAAATAAAATGATCCTTTGCTTCTTCTCTCACCAGAAGCAAAACAGCACCAATCCCAAGACAAGAAACAGGCCACAGTCTGTTTGGTGATCCAAAGTCTTGTCCCAGATGATGCAAGGGTCTGTAGGCTTGCTGTAACCTTTTCCTGGTAGATGCCTTGAACAGCAACAAAACCCATCAGGAATATCATGCACAGACGCTCACTGCACAACAGGAAAAACAATCTAATCAATGCACTTGGTTTCTTCTCTCACCAGCAGCAGAATTAAAAGCACAAATTCCAAGCAGTCACCTATGAAGCAGTTATTAGGTTTTCCAGTGATCAACAGTCTCCAGGAAATAATCCTTCTGTGCTCCTTCTCTCACAAGAAGAAAACGGGAGCATTATTCCCAAGATGATTACTGAGACGCAGAATGTGGGCTCTCCAATAATTGGTGGAATTGCAGTAGATGTTGCAGATTTTAAAGGTAAGACGAAAAAATGGATTAATACCCTAAGCACTGCAGTGTACACTAAACAGTTAGATATGAAAGAGGGGGCAACTTACACTTAAGCTGTCTAAGTGGATAGTCACTAATTTTTAAAGAGCAAGACAGACTGAAAGGGGGTGGACACTTTGTATTCTAGTTCTATGGAATACAGTGGGAATGCCAATAAATTTAAATAGTTCAAGGGGAGTGATTTCACAAAATGATAATTTTGTGCTTACTCACAACAGCCAATAAAAGGGGACAGGGAAGGAGATATGTGGTCAAATTAATATAAGGGGCAAGCAACTAGAAAGACAGTTGAGTTTAAGAACACAACAGCATCATGATGGGAGGGTGGGAACATTTTCTGTGGGACTCACAAGAGACAGCTGTGGTCTCTTTCCTAATTTTAATATGCAATTGAAAGCAGGCTACAAGTCACACACACTCTCCAGTCCAACTTGTGAATGTGGGCATTCTAAGGCAATGTTACAACTGCCTCATGTACACAAACAACCCTTTCCTCCTACCACAAAACACTAACATAGGAGAGAGATGCAATTATACAGCCAAACTGGAGGCTAAGCTCTCTCAACCAAAGACTGGATCAGACAGTCAAGAGGAGAAGGGAAATACTTGCATCACCCCACCAGTCTCACATAGACACATTAAACCAGCACCGGCAGAAAACACACAAATACACAAACACATACTCAGAGGCTCTAAATAAAACTCTGCAAAAGCAACAGACACCTCCAAAGCAGACATCCAAGCAACCTCCACCCCCCAACACCAACCATGAAACACATACTTCACAAAGCCAGTGTGCCACACAATCACAGCCCTTAAGGCAAAACAACATACCCAACATACTAGTAATAGGTGACTCTATAGTCAGGCACACTGACGTCCCACTCACTAGGCTGAATAGGGAAAAGGTTACTATTAGCTGTCAGTTGCCAGGATCCACCACACAACACAAGCACTCTGGTCACTCCAGAACAAGTACAAATATGACTCTTGTCACTGTCCATGCTGGAGCCGTACCTCCCTGGACTACATGAAGAGAGACATGGAAGAGCTCTCTGATCACGTAACCCAGGCCAGTATGACCCTGACCCTGAGTAGCATCCTGCCCTCACCAAGAAGGATACCACATTATAAAGAAAAAATTATCAATTTCAATAATTGGCCAAGTTTCTGGTGTCATTCAAAGGGGATCCAGTGTCTGTCCGCCTGGGATGACATGCTCGACAAGCCACGCTGCTTCACTAGAGAAGGCTTGCACCTGTCACCCTTAGGTTTTCAAATACTGGCCAAGGCTCTTGCCACCCCCATAGTGTCTTTTTTAGGCAAGGCTCAAAAGACAAACCCACCGCCGTAAACAGCACAAGTAACACAAAATTGAGGGTAATGCTACTCAATGCCAGAAGTCTAAACCTTAAAATGCACGCACTAGAGGCACTCCTCAGTATGGAGAAAATCGATATATGTGCAGTAACAGAAACCTGGTTAAAGGCTCCAGAGAGCACCCAAGCACTACCAGGCTACAATTCATACCTTACATTTCGGCCACAGAACCCAGACCGAACTACAAAAGGTGGGGGCTTATCCATACTCATCAAGGATACCTACACCTCCAGGTTAGTGGCACAGCACGATGCTTCAGAGATCAGCCACGTGCAACTAACAATGGGCAAAACTGCAATTCAAATTGTAGCTTGCTACAGATTACCCACCATGTCCCAGGACCCCCATTCTGCGTTTCGGGAAACACTAAGAAACATAAAGGTCCTACCAAACACCCTAATACTGGGTGATTTCAATTACACAAACATTAACTGGGAGAACTACTTAAGTACCAACTCCCTTGCCCAACAATTCCTAGAATTTATAAACTCAAACGCCCTGGATCAACTGGTCAACACTTCCACAAGAGGTAACAACATACTGGACCTGGTCATCACCAACATGGGCGACCGGCGTTCCACACCGGAGGTCAACCCCTCGCTGGTTAGATTGGACCATAAACAAATCACTCTGGATTATCCACATTCAGCCCCCATCCCCGGTCAAGGAAACCACCGTGAAAAACTTTTCAAAAGCAAACTTCACATTACTTCAGACAGAGGTGGAAAGTTTCAAAGCCCCCATGCTAAAGGATAATGCTGTCCAAGCTGCAAAATCCTTTACTAATGCATTCTACGGGCACCTACAAGAATGCATGGATCGTGCTATATCAAGCAAAACCAAGACTCACTCCTCCAAGAAAAGGAAACCAGTCTGGTGGACCCCTGCCATAAACAAGCTATACAACTTAAGGAGAAAACTAGTACAGAAAAGAGCAAAATCCCAAGAAGGGAAGACATCCCTGATCAGTATCAGCAAGAAACTAAGATCCCTCATAAAACCATCCAAGGCTAGCTTTGAAATAAAAATTGCCAAGGACTCCAAAGATAACCACATGGCATTGTTTATCTATGTCAAGAATCTAAGTGGCAATGCTCAGATCTGCTTGGAGTTAGTGCAGAATGGCACAAAATACACTGAACAGATGGATATCACCAACATCCTGGCAAATAGGTTCAGAGCAAACTTCACCACCAAAAGGGCCCATAACCATACCAGAAGAATGTAGAGCCCCTGAAATCACAGACACTCAGGTTAAAACAGCCCTCTCCCCTGAAATCACAGACACTCAGGTTAAAACAGCCCTCTCCAAAGCCAAAAACACAGCATCAATGGGACCGGACGGTGTCCCAGGCTGCGTCCTACACGATCTCAAAGACGAATTAACCCCTCACCTAAATACACTGTTGAAACTCAGCCTCTCCACAGGCTACATACCCACAGAGTGACGCACAGCAACGGTTATTCCGCTCCACAAAGGTGGAGTCACAACAGATCCTGGGAACTATCGCCCTATAAGCCTGACTAGCTTGGTCTGCAAGGCTATGGAGCGCATCATTATGGAACTCTAACAGAGAAATTGGGAACCTCCAACACTGGACCCTACCCAGTTCGGTTTTGTTAAGGGCAGATCATGCCTCCTAAACCTGGTGGACTTATTTGAGACAGTTACCAAGGCTATAGAAGAGGGAAAGGAGGTACACACACAGCCTACTTACACCTCGCAAAGGCCTTTGACACCACTCCCCATTCTGGTATTATAGACAAGCTCACCAGCCTGAACATAAACTCCTATATCACAAGATGGGTTACCAACTGGCTCACGGACAGAACCCACATGGTGAGAGTTGCGGGAGCTAGGTTCAACTCCAAACCGGTTACAAGTGGCGTTCCCCAGGGCTCAGTCCTAGGACCCCTCCTGTTCAGCATATACTTCTCAGAGGTACAGGCAAACACAGGAGGACTATGGCTGACCAAGTTCGCAGAAGACTGCAAATTAGGGGCTATAATTGACTCTCTGGCTGACACAGACATCCTCCAAAAAGGTCTCAGTGAGACGGATACCTGGTGGAAAAATCATGACCTCAGGCTAAATTCCAAAAATCGCATAGTCATCCCCTTTGGTAAAAAAACAAGTACCCACAAAGTACCACATAGGTGGTAGCCCCCTAAATACGGAAGACGTAATAAGGGATCTAGGGACCCAAGTACACAGTAATTTCTCCTTTGATAATCACATTGCCAAAGTGGTTAGAAAATCCTTCTATGTGGCCCACCTAATCACAAAAGTGTTCGCATCCAGATCAAGAGGTCATTGTGCCCCACTACCCATCACTCATCAGACCCATCATAGAGTACAATGCCCAATTTGGGATGTACCTTACAAGACACCTGCAACAGCTGGAAAGACCACAGAAGTACCTCACCAAGAGGATCACTGGCCTCAAACAGATGCCTTATGCAGATAGACTAAAGAAACTCCAGCTGCACTCGGTCGCACACCACCTACTCAGAGGTGATCTCTGCCTGACATACAAGGCCATGTCCAACCCAGAATTGATGGACATGATCCACCTAAAGAAAACCATACCCCCTCGAGCCACAAGGTCTAGGGATCTAAACTTCACCACAACAATAAACAGGACGTGCTGGAGGGATAGATTCCTGTCCCAGAGACTTCCCATGCTTTGGAACAAGATTCCAATCTACATTAGGCAGAGCTCCTCACTAACACTCTTCAAGAGAAACATTGACGAGTTAGTGGGAAACAGAAGGTTTACCCTGGGGATCACTTCAGTGGCTCTGCTGGTCAGAGGCACAGGGAACTAATCTAAGGGGGTGGCGAAAGCCAACACATTCTGGCTAGGCGTATAAATGCCTTTGGGCAAACAGCCTGGTACCTACCTATGAACCTATAAAGAAAACAAATCACAATATACAAAATAGAAGAAAGCAATAAAGTGCTACAAAATATTAGAAAGCAAAAAGCACACTAACCTTTCCCTCACAGCAAGGTTGTGGCAGAGTCTGGGTGAGTTTTTCCAGTAAAGCCTCTTATCAATAATGTGCCCATCCTTATCAGAAAGGCTGGGATTGGAACCAACTAAAAGGTTAGCAGCAGTAGAGTAACTAAACCTACAGCTGCTACATCTGATTTTGGAATAGTGTTTAAAAATGGACCAAGTAACTTTATACATCTTATCAGCATTTTAGGGGGAGCTTACTGACCAACTAGAAAATTGCAGGCAGTAAAACACACATCCTTTAGACCAGGCAGAAAGTACAGTTGTGTACACTTACCAGAAATGTAGATGTTAGAGTGTACTCACTGTTGCAGTCATCACATTTGGATTATCTGCTTGCAGTAGCCCTCAGGTCGGCCTGATTAACAAAGTCTTCAGTCCTGCGTCGGTTGCTGTCCCTTCTTCCATGACTTCAGGTCGTCAGGGGTATAAAACATGCAGCAGATGCCATAACATCAGTTTTTCTTGCCCCAGATGTCAGCTGCCCCCCTAATGGGAAGCAATTAAATATATAAGTATACAAGGCTATACCTCCAACAAAAAAACAAATACACCAAAAAGCTTTTGAGCATAATAAAAGGAGAGTAGAGGTATAACCAAAAGTAGTAAGGGGGCTGGACGGAGGGTAACCAGGACTGCAACAGTGAATACACTCGAACATCTATATTTATGGTAAGTGTACACAACTGTACTATGTATTTCGTGTTTCACTGTTGCAGTCATCACATTTGGGTAGATTCCCAAAGCTAAGTATGGGAAGAGGAATTTAGATAGCATTAGGACCAGCTACAAGACCCTGCAAGACTGCAGTAGCAAAGCCAGCTCTGGATTTAGAGAAAATTGGCAGATGGTAATGCTTGGTGAAAGTATGTACAGAACTTCAGGTAGCAGCTTCTAGGATGTCCCTGGTAGGGACGCCTCTGAGAAAGGCTGTAGAGGAAGATGCGGCCCTGGTTGAGTGGGGTCTAATCCCCCGTGGGGTAGGTTTTCCATGGTGCTTGTAGCAGAAATTAATGCAATGGCCTATCCATTTGGAAATGGTTAATAGCCTTCCCTTCTGCCCCTGCAGCAAATGCCACCAGCAGATGGTCAGATTTCCTTTGAGGTTTAGTCCTGTCCAAGTAGGATCTAAGTTGTCTGTGCACATCTAAGGAGTGCAGTATCCATTCCCTTTTGTTCTGCGGATTAGGAAAGAAGGTTGGCAAATGAATGGACTGATTGAGGCCACACTGGATACCACCTTGGGCATGAAGGAGGGATTGGTCCTGAGATACACCCTGTCTGCAGGAAAGATGATGAAAGGCTCCAATGCCATGAGGGCCTGTAATTCAGATACCCTTCTTGCTGAAGTGATTGCTAAAAGGAAAGCTGTTTTCCAAGAAAGGAATTTTAAGTCAGCAGTAGCAGCTGGCTCGAAAGGAGGAAGAGTGAGTTTTTCCAATACAAAGTTAAGGTCCCATGCTGGAGTTGGAGCTCTCCTGGGTGGTCGTAAATTTCTGGCCCCTCTGGGGAACTGCTTGAGCAGTGGATGAGAGAAGAGGGGAGGTTCTGTGCCATAATGAGCTGAAATGGCTGAGGCATGAGTTTTGATGGAAAAGAAAGACAGGCCCTTGTGAAGCATCTCAGTTAAGTATTATAAAATCTGAGGTAAATTGGGCACTGCTGTGCTCATCCCTTGAGATTGGTTCCAGGCACAGAATCTTTTCCATTTTTCAGCATAAGATTTTCTAGTACTAAACCTCCTTGCCTCTAAAATTATATCCATCACTGGTTTACTGAGGGATGGTAAAAGAGATTAGGTAATTAGCCAGGCTGCCAGGTTCAGTGTTTGAAGCTGAGGGCGCAGGATCTGGTTCTCCTGCTGAGACAATCGGGTAGGAGTCTGGGGCAGGTGCCATGGGGCCGACTGACACACTGCGCAAGAGGGAGTACCAGTGTTGGCGTGGCCAGTCTGGTGCAATCAAAATCGTCCTTGGTTTGTCTCGTTTGATCTTTAGTAGTACTTAGGAGAGCAAAGGCAGAGGAGGAAAGGCATAAACAGCTGAAAAAGACAGAGCATCCACTTTCCAAGCTTGTTTGTGGGTAGTCCTTGTGCAAAATTTGTCCAATTGATAGTTCTTGGGGGGAGACAAACAGGTCTATATCTGGGCTCCCCCATTTGCTTGTCAACATGTTGAAAATCCTTGGTCCCAGTTTCCACTCGTGTGGGTTCATGAGGTTTCTGCTTAGTTCGTCTGCCAGTGTATTCAGGTTTCCTGGCAGGAATTGAGCTTGTAGATGCACTTGGTAGCTTAGTGCTGTGTTGCACAATGCCATGGCTAGTCTGCAGAGGGGGTAAGAATGTGTACCTCCCTGCTTGTTTATGTACCACATAACAGTGGTGTTGTCAGTCTTTACCATTAATTGACCTGAAAAATGTGGTCCTTGAAGGCTGTCAGAGCATTCTGTACAGCTAACATTTCTTTTTGATTGATATCCAGGTGCATTTTATTTGGGTTCCATTTGCCCTGAAAGCACTTCCCTGCCAGGTTAGCCCCCCCATGCATAGTTTGATGTGTCTGTTAGGATTTGGGTGGCAGGGGGTAGTGTGAATGGTAGTCCCTTGTTTTCGTGGCAGGCCTCTGCCCACCAAAGAAACTCTAGGCGTAGGCAAGGTATGACAGGAATCATTGCTTCTAGATCCTGAGAATGTTGACACCATAGGCTTTTTACATACCATTGTAGTTTCCTCATATGCAGTCTTGCATATGGAATTAGAAGAATGCAGGATGCCATGAACCCCAAGGCTTGTAGTATTTGCCTTGCAGATAGCAGGGTTTTTGTGACCACTTGTTTGAAGTAGGTTGTCAAATGAATTTGTTTCTCTGGCGTGAGGAAAGCCATCTGGGAAGTTGTATTCATGCTTGCTCCCAGGAATATATGTTGACAGGGTACCAGATGTGATTTATTTTCGTTTATGGTGTACCCCAGAGAAGTAAGCACCCTTTTTACAAAGGCTAGATGATTCAAAAGTATGTCCTGGCTTTCTGCCTGAATTAAACAATCGTCCAGGTATGTGTATATTTGAATATTTCTTTGCCTGCAAAATGTAATGACTGGAGCAAGGCACTTTGTGAATACCCAGGGCGCAGTAGATAAGCCAAAGGGCAATGCAGAGAACTGATAGTGCGTGTAGCCTGCTTTGAAGCGTAGGTATCTTCTGCAAGATTCCCTGATTGGGAAGTGCAGGTATGCTTCCTTTAAATCTAGTGTTGCCAACCAGGCGACTTTGCCTAGCATAGGGAGCACCTGGTGAAGAGTCAGCATCTTGAATTTTGTAATCACCAAAAAGGTGTTTAGAGTAGACAGGTCCAGGATAGAACGCCATGAACTGTCTTTTCTGGGTACCAGGAAAAGTCACGAGTAGAAACCTTGTCCCTTTTCCTCTTCTGGTACCAAATGAATAGCCCCTATGCTTAAAAGAGAAAGTACTTGCTTTTGCGCCTCTGCCCACTGATTTGGGGGTAGATAGTACAGTTTTGTACCTACCATAAATGTAGATGTCCGAACTGGATAGCATCTGCAGTCATAACAACTGGGTTGTCCTGTCGTCAGGCAGCCCTTCGGTCGGCCGGATTCCAAAGTCTGGGTCCGGCTTCGGCTGATGTCGCACTTCACCCGACGTCATCTCTGCTGGTCTTCGGGTATAAAGGCATCAGCCGACGCCATTTTCCTCAGTGTTTCTTGCCCCAGATGCCAGTTGCCCTCTTGGAAGGCGAAATTTTGGATAAATGCCAATGTTTCCCAAAAAGATAGAAGGCAAACACAATAAATAAGCATGTATGTACATATATACAAACAAATACACCATAAGAGACTCCCCCTCCCCAGCTAGCTATTAGGAGGATAAATACCCTAGGAGTACCACAGAGGGGAAGGAGGGAGGGAGGGTAATCCTGACTGCAGATGCTATCCAGTTCGGACATCTACATTTATGGTAGGTACAAAACTGTACTATGTCCTTCATGGATGCATCTGCAGTCATAACAACTGGGTAGAATACCATAGCCAACTAGGGGAGGAGGAAGATAAAATTATGGTGTGGTTAGGATCCCTTGCAATACAACAGTGGCAAACCCTGCTCGGGATCTAGAATATAGAGGTAAATTATAATGCTTGGCAAATGTATGCACGGAGGTCCAAGTAGCCGCCTCAATAATGTCCTTGGTTGCCACTCCTCGTAAGAAAGCTGTGGTAGTGGCTGTAGCCCTTGTAGAATGAGGTCTTATGTTCTGTGGAATTGGTTTTCCATGGAAGGAGTAACAAAATCTTATGCAATTTCCTATCCATTTGGAGATTGTCTGTTTGGAAATTGCTTTTCCTTCCCTCCCTGTTGCATAGGCTACCAAAAGCTGGTCAGTTTTTCTGTTACTTTTGGTTCTGTCCAGGTAGTAGCGTAGCTGTCTATGTACGACCAAGGTATGCAGCATTCTTTTCCCTCTGTTTTGTGGATTGGAAAAGAAGGTAGGTAGGTGGATTGCCTGGTTTAAAGACACTCTGGATACCACCTTAGGCATAAATGTAGGATTAGTTCTCATGGACACCCTATCTTTATGGAAGATTAGGAAGGGTTGTACTGCCATTAAGGCCTGCAGTTCAAACCCTCCTTGCTGAGGTAATTGCCAGTAGGAAAGCAGTTTTCCATGATAGGTGTTGTAGATCTGCTGTTGCTGCTGGTTCGAACGGAGGGAGTGTCAACTTTTCTAGCACAAAGTTCAAGTCCCATGCTGGTAATGGTGGTTTCCTTGGAGGTTTTACATTCTTGATCCCTCTGAGGAACTGCCTGAGTAGAGGATGTGAAAAGACAGGTGGATCAAAGCTGTATTCTGCTGAAATAGCTGATGCATGTATCTTGATGGAGGAATAGGACAGGCCTGTATGTAAAAGCTCTGCCAAGTACTCCAGAATGTTTGCAATATCTATATTCGACACATCTTTTCCTCTTTCAGTACTCCAAATGACAAACCTTTTCCATTTTCCTGCATAGTTCCTTCTTGTTGAAGGTCTGCGGCTTCAAGGATAATGTCTTTAACCCTTTGGGAAAGATCTGGCTTAGTTGCTGCTATGTGATGTTCCAGGCAGTCAGCTGCAAAGTTTTTAGGTTTGGATGCATGATGCTGTAGTTGTTCTGAGTTAACATCAAAGGCATCAGGGTATTGACCACATTTTCTCCCGAGACATGCTCCTCAGCAATGGGTACCAGTGTTGTCTTGGCCAGTTCGGAGCTACCAGGATTATCCTTGGACGTTCCTCCTTGATTTTCAGTAATACCTTGTGTATCAAGGGAAGAGGTGGAAATGCATATGCTGTCAGACCTGTCCAGCTGAAGGAAAGAGAATCCACCTTCCATGCAAGTGGGTGGAATGTCCTTGTGCAGAATTTTTTGAGCTGGTGATTGAGAGGGGAAGCGAATAGATCTATTTGTGGCATTCCCCATTTCTTTGTGATGGTCTTGAAGATGTCTGGGTGTAGCATCCATTCGTGAGCATCCAAGGTGGTTCTGCTTAACATATCTGCTAGAGTGTTCTCTTTTCCCGGTACAAATATTGCCTGTAACTGGATGTTGTAGCTGAGAGCCAGATTCCAAAGGTCCAAAGTCATTCTGCATAAGGGGTATGAATGAGTGCCTCCCTGTTTGTTGATGTACCACATGACTGTGGTGTTGTCTGTCCTTATCATCAAATGGCCTTCTTTGAGGAATGGTCTGAATTTTTGGATTGCCAGTTTTACTGCCAGCATTTCTTTTTGGTTTATGTGCAGGTGCAGCTGGTCCTGAGTCCACAATCCTTGTACGCATTTGTCCAGCATGTGCGCCCCCCCATCCTAGGTCTGAGGCGTCTGTTGTGATGGTTTGGCTTATTCGAAACTTGTGGAAGGGTAGGCCTGGGTTTGACTGGCATGCTTGGGCCCACCAGAGGAATTCCTGTTTTAGGCATGGGATTAATGGTATTTCTGCTTCTAGGCTGTGCCTGTGTTGAGACCATAAATTCTTTAGGTACCATTGTAGTTTTCTCATATGCAGTCTGGCATGTGGGACCAAGATTATGCATGATGCCATGAAGCCCAAGGCCTGCAGAACTTTTCTTGCTGTTAGTTTGTTCTGTCTTGTTAATGCCAAGAAGTAAAGAGGGAGTTCTTTTTGTTTTTCTGCAGTTAGGAATGCCATTTGTTTTACTGTATCCAATTCCTTCAAGAATGTTCTTGTCTGGGATGGTATCAGCCTTGACTTTTGTAAGTTGACTGTGTATCCCAGGGCTTGTAGCAAGTAAATGACCCTTTGTAAATCTGTTGTCAGCTTGCTTTTGTTGTCCGCTTGTAGCAGGCAGTCGTCCAGGTATGGGTAAATTTGGATTCCCTGTAGTCTGCAGTGAGCGATTACTGATGCCAGGCATTTTGTGAATACTCTGGGCGCAGTAGATAAGCCAAAGAGCAATGCTGAGAATTGATAATGCTCTGATCCTGCAAGAAATCTGAGGTATCTTCTGCAATTGGGTCGAATGGGGACGTGCAGGTATGCCTCCTTGAGATCTAGAGTTACCAGCCAACACTCCTTGCCCAGCATGGGAAGAAGTTGCTGTAGGGTCAGCATTTTGAATTTTGGGACAATGATATATGTGTTTAAGATGGACAGGTCGAGGATAGGTCTCCAACTTTTCTTGTCTTGGTACTAGGAAGAGTCTGGAGTAGAATCCTTTGCCCTGTTCTGTTATTGGTACTCTTTCCACAGCTCTCATCTTGGATAATTTCGCTATCTGCTGTAGAGCTTCTATTTTTTGATTTGGAGGCAGGTTTGGCATTACTCTTTTTACTGGCAAGGTGTGGAAGTGGAACCGGTAGCCTTGGTCTATGGTTTGCAAAATCCACTTGTCCTTTGTGATATAGTGCCAATTTTTCGAAAATAAGACTAACTTTCCGCCTAATGGTGCTGCTATTTGCTCCCTGGTAGGCGGAGTTAGAGTCAAGTCACTGTGATTGTCCTGTTGCAGTGGCAGTGGTTGTGTCTGTGCCTCTGTTATTACCTTGCCACTGTCGTCCTCTGTAGGCACCTCCTCTGGATTGATTTCTGCCTCTGGATCGTCTGTTTCTGCCCCTTTGGGATCTTGTGGAGTCAGGCAAGGACCAATTTTTGGCAGGCCAGTTCCTGCTAAACCTTGGGGCTGAACCTGTAAGAAATCTTTAACTGTTTGTACAGATTTTGCCTTTTCTTCCATTTTCTTCATTACCTGCTGGGCAGGTGTACCAAATAAACTGGCCTTATCCATGGGAGCATCTAATAGCTTTGCTTTAACATGACCTGTTCTTTCAGCCATGCATGTCTTCTTATCACTGTGCCAGTCATGGCTGATCTAAATGAAGCCTCCAGTGCATCATAGCCACATTTTAAGGAATGGTTACTAACCTGTTGTATGTTATTTACCATTTCTAATACATATTTCTTGTCTAAAGATTCATCAGAGGATACTTTTTAGTTAACTGATCAAGCATAAACTCTTGGTATTGAATCATGTGAAATTGACAGTTTAAAGCTCTAGCTGAGAGAGTAGCAGAGGTGTAAACTTTTTCCCCATCTGTCTAAGGACCTGGATTCCCTTTCTGAAGGAATAGGGTTTTTGCTGTGGTCGAGGCTACTGCCTTAGGCCCCTGGGAAATAGTTTCGGGTCTGCCAGTGGGGCCTTGTATAGGTGGTGATGAGTGTCAGGTACCCTGTAATATCTATCAGGTTTGGCAGGGGCAGGAGGTAAAGAATCAGGAGCAGTGCAGACATCATTAAATGCCATCCACAACAGGTAAAACAGGAGGTATAGGTAAGGGCCTATGTTGTGGTAAGTGTAGAAAGGTCCTAAGCCTTTTCTTGAGTCTGAGAAATCTTGTCCCTGCCATTGGAATTGTTCTCTCATGGCATGCAAGGTTTCCCCAAAAGAAAATTCCTCTGGTGGAGAGGCAGCTGGAATGGATTCTTCAGCATCGGAGTCTTCATATGTAGAAAAAGGGTCCTCTGGCTGTTCTGAAATGTCGGAGTCATCCGCAGAAGCCTCAGAGGACACTGGCTCGGGGCTCTGTCCTAGGTCTCTTTCAGGGGCTGAGAGGCCCTGTCTGGGTGAGATTGGGATCCCCTAATTAAGGATATTAAATCTTCTGCCAGAGTAAGCATTTGTGAACTAGAAGTGGGCCTGTGTGAGGAAGGTTTAACAGGCACTGACTTAGCAGATTTGGCTGCTTTGGCCCTGGCAAAGGCCTTGATAGACATGGCTGTAGGGGGTCTAGCAGCACCACGTGCTGGGGTAGAGACATCCAAAGGGATGGTGTCTGATAAATCAGTAGAAACCACGGTTGTAGGCAAAATTTCTGAGGCCGATTCAGGTAAGGTAGCAGGAGCGTCAGTAGTAGCCATGGATTCGGCTGGAGATTGACCAGTTTTCTCAGTTTCGGCCGAAACAGAGACACTCGCGGCTTGCTTCACCGTGGTTTCGGCCGAAACCGCGGACCGCAAGTGTCGGTCTTTTTCCTTGCATTTTTTAATAATTTGGGTAGTCGGAGGATCCGACGGCATAATGTACGCAAAGTCTGAGCCAAAAAACTGTTCAGCAAACTCCGACCGACGCCTTAGCGTTCGTCGGTTGAAGAAAGCGCAGGCCGAACAGGCTGCTACGTCGTGGTCTGGGCCTAAGCAAGGCAAACAGTAAGAGTGGAAATCTTTATGAGGTATTTGTTTCCCACAAGTTAAACAGTTATTGACTTTTTCTGACATCGGCTGAGGCAAGAAAGAGTCCCCAACGGGGTACTTAGCTTTTTAGAAGTCTTCGAAGTAGTATTCGGTAGTAGTAATCTCTGGATTTGACCGACAGGCACTTGCAAACAGCTTCTGCTTCGGGCGCCATGCAGCAAGAAAGACTGAGGAAAATGGCGTCGGCTGATGCCTTTATACCCGAAGACCAGCAGAGATGACGTCGGGTGAAGTGCGACATCAGCCGAAGCCGGACCCAGACTTTGGAATCCGGCCGACCGAAGGGCTGCCTGACGACAGGACAACCCAGTTGTTATGACTGCAGATGCATCCATGAAGGACATCTGGCCATCCGCTTGGTGTTGGTAATGTGTGTAAGTGAAATCTGCATCTGTGGGACACTATTTAGAACCCATTTGCCCTGGTAAACAGAGGTGCCAGTTCTTTGCATGAAGAGCAATCTTTCCCCCCAAAGGGGCAGTTAGTTGAGAAGTGCTTGGAAGTTTTAAAAAAAGTCATTGAGACAATTTACCATAGGGGGAAGATTTATTACTCCCAGATTTGGAAGTGGAGGCCCCCCCACTGCTTAGTCCTGTGCGTACCCTAGGACTGAAGCCTGGGAGCTCTGCTGGATCTGGGTTTGGACTGAGAAGGTCTGGAAGAGGCAGGAAAGGACCAATTCTTGGAAGGCCAATGCCTACTACACCTTGGAGGTTGTACTTGTAAAAAATCTTTTAAAACAGTTTGCATAGATTTTACTTTTTCCTCCATCTTTTTAAGAACTTCTTCTGCCTTGTTGCCAAACAGGCGGTCCTGGTTTAAGGGAGCATCCAGCAATTTCGCTTTAACATGATCTGGCAAGGATTGCTCCTTAAGCCAAGCATGCCTTCTAAATACAGACCCAGTTACAGCAGCCTTGCAAGATGCCTCTAGTGAATCAAAACCACATTGCAAAGTATGTTTTCCCACTTGTTCAGCCGAGTGAAGTAAATCCTGTAAAATTCTTATTTTCAGCACAATCAGGAATCAACATCATTTTCTGCTTAAGCAATGCAATAATATGCTGCTGATACTTATGAAACTGACAGCTTAAAGCCCTAATGGCCAAAGTTGCAGAAGTGTATACCTTCTTACCCCATCTATCCAGCACCCTGGAGTCTCTATCAGAGGGGGTAGGATTTCTGGCAGTAGTAGCTTTAATACCCCTGGGTCCCTGTGAAATGGGCTCAGGGTCACAGTAGGATTTTTAAAAAGGAACTTGAGTCAGGGACCTTGTAATATCGGTCAGGTTTTCTGGGAGCAGGAGGTAGAGAGTCAGGGGCCAAGCTAGATTCCGAAAAGGCATCATCAACAAATATGTCTAGTACAGGAGGTATGGCTAAAGGCCTGTGCTGGAGCAGTAGTATGAAATCCCCAAGCCTCTTTTTAGAATCAGAAATCCTGACCTTCCCAATGAAAATGCTCCCTGAGAGTATGCAAGGTTTCACCAAAAAAGAGAAATCCTCTGGGGGAGAAGCAGAGGGAATAGAGTCCTCAGCATCAGAATCCTCATAAGTAGATCAGGGTAAATCCTGGTCATCAGAGGAAACATAAAATTCAGAATCTTGGTCACAAGTATCATAAGCAAACTCAGTCCTAAGTCTCTTAGAGGGGGGGAGGCTGGCTTCCCCTGATTAAAGTAATAAGGTCTTCAGCCATTCTTATCATTTGTTTTTTAGGCATAGAGGCCTGACCATGCGGTCTGGGTGTCAGTTTTCTAGGCATGGTACGAGTTTTGGGCCTTGAAGAAGAAGATGGTGTCAGTTTAATACGCAGGTCAGTAGGCCTGAATACACCCTCAGAAGCCGGTGCCTGCACAGCGGCTCCGGACCCATCCAAGGTAGAGACATCCGCAGGTTCCACAATTGAAGCATCTCGCGGCATACCGGACTCCGAATGGGTCTCAGTAGAGGTCTGCGAATCTGAAATAGCGGGTATCAGGGGCTGCGAAAGCACATCACTGAGTACCGGCGAACTGGCGACTGGCTTAGGAGAAGCGTCGTTGGCAGCCTTGGACCTAGGCGGTCTGTCTCTGTCTTTATCTTTGCATTTTTTCGGAATGTCGGTAGTCAGATGGCTTACCGAAGACATATCAGGATAATTGAACCGTGCACCAAAATATTTAGAACGAAAATATACAGACGACGGATAGTTCGTGGTTTAAATAAGGCACAAAACCGACAGCGAGGTATGTCGTGGTCAGGACCTAGGCAAGGAATACAGTACGAATGAAAATCTTTATGAGGTATTTGCTTTCCACGAGTAATGCAATTACTTTTACTGATATCGGATTAGAGCAAGAAAAATGTTTTCCCAACGGGGTACTTAGCTTTTAGTTGAAGACTTCGGTTCTGAAACTCGAAAACGAAAATTTCAGGAGTTGGCCGACCGGCACTTGCGAACTGCTTCAGCTTCGGGCACCGCACGGCAAGAAAGACTGATGTAATGGCGTCGGCTGCATGTTTTATACCCCTGACAACCTGATGTCACAGAAGAAGAGAGCACAACCAACGCAGGACCCATTTTGTTAATCGGGCTGACTGAGGGCTACTGCAAGCAGATAACCCAAATGTAATGACTGCAACACTGAAACACGAAGAACATCAGGAGGAATGGATGTAGGTTCTGGAAATTCCTTCTATAACAACTCGTACTATTTTCTGAGGGAGTGAGAAACCTACTCAGCTACGCTACAATTATGATAAGTTTATAACACAACTATACTATGGGTCGTCGTTGTGCAAGGCATAGTTCAAGGATGACTCCCAGTGTTTTCCCTTTCAGACCTTTGAGTGGTTGGTTTCCCTGTGCAGTAAGGCAACATACCCTTTAAAACTGCCGCTGTAAATCTTGCCCTACCTCCACATAATGGCCAGCATACAAAAAAAAAAGTATGAAAGGACCAAGTTGCTGCTTCCAGGATGCCACTAGTAGACACTCTCATCAGAAAAAGCTATCATGGTAGCCATGTCACCAGTTGAGTGTGATTTTATACCTCCTTGTTAACTGCTTGCCATGGAATTTGTGCCAGAAAATACAATGCAAGTTCCACTTTAGACACCCTTTTTTCATTCTCTACCAAAGCCACAAAAAGCCGATCTTTTCTTCTGCAGTCTTTGGTCCTACTTGGGTAGTACTTCAATTGTCTGTGCACATCTAGTGAACATTCTTTTCTCTTTGTCCTGTAGCCTGGGATAGAAAAATGAAAGGTATAACTCACCATAATGACACATCCATGTTGTCCGTCTCAGTCTGGTTCAACTTGTGGGACTTTGGATCCAACACCAGCCAATTCTAAAGCATTTAGCTCGCCTTGGCTCTGCCTCAGTTACTCACAACTCCCTGCTTCTTCATTAAACTTCAAGATTAATTTACTCCAGGAGTCAAAATACAAGGATACAACATATCCAACTAGTCCCCACCTCCTCCACTGTCTCATACACCTTTACATTTGTAAACCTCACACGAACCAATACTTTATTATTTTTTATGATTGTTGTGTTTTTAAGAATGAGATAAAGTAAAATGAAGTTACTAAACTTTTGAATATCCATTACTTCTGTTTTGTTCCAAACATTTGTAACATACAAATCAAATGAAACTTGATTTGAATGAGATAAAAATATTGATTAGTGCAAGGTGTATGAGACAGTTTTTAAAGCTTGTGGTTTAAGTTATGTTATGTAAAAGGAGCTACATCATTAACTCATCATGTGATGTGATTTTAAGTATTTAAGGGTGGGTCTAATGTGGTTAATTTACTCTGATGAAGCCCTGAGGTTACAGGGTGAAAGCGCTTGGTGACATTTACTATTAAAAGTTTTTCCAGCTCACTGATTGTGGTCGCACCACTGTGGTGGCGTTTTTATTTTTTCTTTTGTATTTATGTTCTAATAGATCACTGCTGCAGTAGCCCAAGTTATGTTTTTTTTTTTATCCTTACCTAGGAAATTACCGCTGACCAGCTTTCAAAGGTTTAGGGCACTTGCTACTGGCTCAAGGAGAGCCATATAAATGCCAGTTTTGGGCACCAAAAAGCTTTTCTGGCCCCAAGAAAGTGCCTGGTACAACCAAACAAGCAATGCAATTATAAGCTAAACAAGTAGATTACCATAGCTTATAAATCTATGGCTCACAGGTAGGTACTAGGCTATTGGCCCTAGGGCCTATATAAGCCTAGCCAAAAAGGTACCCTGGCTTTCGCCACCCAAGAAAATTATTTTCCTGTGCCCCTGTCGAGCAGAGCCACAGAAGTGATCCCCAGGGTGAATTTCCTATTTCTCACCCAATCATCAAGATTTTTCTTGAAGAATGCTAATGAGGAGCTTTGTTTGATAGAGATAGGCAGTTTCTTCCATAGTATGGGAAGTCTCTCAGACAGGAATCTATCCCTCCAGCATGCTCTGTTTATTGTGGTGACAAGGTTTAAGTCCCTAGAGCATGTAGCTCGGAGGATTGGGATTTCTTTAAGTGGAGCATGTCCAACAGCTCTGGGTTTGACATAGCTTTGTATGTTACGCAGAGATCGCCTCAGAGTAGGCGATATGCAACGGAATAAAGATGGAGTTTTTTTTTAGACTGTCTGCGTAGGGCATCTGTTTGAGGCCAGTAATCCTTTGTGAGGTATTTTTGCGGCCTTTCTAGTTGTTGTAGAGGTCTTGTGAGGTACATACCAAAAGAGGCATTGTACTCCATAATGGGTCTAATGAGTGACGACATAATGGGTCTAATGAGTGACTAGTAGAGGGGAACGACGACATCTTTTTTTCCTGGATGAGAAACCTTTTGTGATGAGGTGTGCCACGTAGATGGATTTCCTGACTACTGTGATGATGTGATTATCAAAGGAGAGACTACTGTCCACCTGTGTCCCAAGGTCTCATCATACTTTCGGTGTTAAGTAGACTACCACCTATGTGGTAGTTCATGGGTACAGAGTTTTTACCAAAGGGGATGACAATGCACTTTTTGGCATTGAGCTTGAGGCCATGGCCTTGACACCGGGCATCTGTGTCAGTGAGGCCCTTTTGTAGGATGTCCACATCATTAGGAGTTTCGATTATGGCTCCCAGTTTGCAGTCATCTGTGAACTTCATTAGCCAAAGACCTTCTGTGCTAGCCTGTACTTCAGAGAAGTAGATATCAAACAGGAGAGGACCCAGGACTGAACCCTGCAGTACTCCACTGGTCTAAAGTCGGATTTGGAGTCTGCTCCTTTCACAGTGTGGGTTTTTTCAGTGAGCCAGTTGGTAACCCATTTTGTGACATAGGGATTTATACCTAGTCCACTGTCAATCATTAGCGGACCTGAGTTCTGCTGTGGCGACCCCTAAACGGGAAAAGCCGAAAGAGTAAGTAAGACCTAGTTTAGTGGGTTTATCTACGAGGAAGGCATTCAAGAATTCACAAGAACCCGGAGAATGGTCCAAGCAAAGCCTGTTCTGAACCTTTGACATAGGTTCATAGGTGTGTACTAGGCTAATGGCCCTGGAGCCTTTAAAGCCTAGCCCATAGGATTACCCTGTCATAGTGCCACCCAACCTTAGATCCCAGTGCCTCTGTCAAGAAGAACCACTAGAGTGATCCCCAGGGTAAATTTTCTATTTCCCATCCACTCATCAAGATTCCTCTTGAAGAGGGCCAGTGAGAAGCTTTGTTTGACATGTATGGGAAGTCTATTCCACTGCATGGGGAGTCTCTCTGGGTTATGAACCTGTCCCTCCAGCACATTCTGTTGATTGTGGTAATGAGGTGGAGGTCTCTGGAGCGTGTGGTGCAGAGGGATTGGGATATCCTTGGATGTAGCATTTCTAACAGAGACGGGTCAGACATGGTCTTGTAAGTCAAGCAGAGATCGCCTCTAAGTAGGTGGCACGAGACAGAAAATAGTTGGAGGTTTTTTTGTCTGTCCATATAGGACAAGTGTTTAAGGCCTAGCTCCTCTTTGTGAGGTACTTTTCCGGCCTTTGCAGTTGTTGCAGGTGTCTAGTGAGGTACATGCCAAATGGGGCATTGTACTCTATGATTGGCCTAAAGAGGGAAGAGTAGAGAGAGACAATGACCTCTTTCTTTCTGGATGCAAAACCCTTAGTAATGAGATGTGCCACGTTGAAGGACTTTCTGACCACAGTGGCAATGTGGTGGTCAAAAGAGAGGTTGCTATCAACCTGTGTACCCAGATCTCTTATAATACCTTCCGTGTTCAGTGGACTACCATCGATGTGGTAATTTATGGGAACTGGGTTTTTCCCAAAGGGGATGACGACATTTTTTGGCACTGAGCTAAAGGCCATGGTTCTGACACCAGTCGGTCTCAGTGAGGCCTTTCTGTAGGATGTCAACATCACTTGGGGAGTTAATAATGGCTCCCAACTTGCAATTGTCTGCGAACTTTGTCAGCCAATGCCCATGTTGGCCTGGACGTCTGAGAAGTAGATTACAAACAAGAGAGGACCCAGGACCAATCCCTGTGGGACTCTACTCGTGACTGGTCGGCAGTCTGACTTGGAGTCAGCTTCTTTCACACTGTGGGTTCTGTGAGCCAGTTTGCAACCCACCTAGTGATATAGAGGTTGATGCCTAGCTTAGTGAGTTTTTCTATGATTCCCGAGTGGAACGATATTCCAAGTCGGTGAAAGTAATGTCAGTATTTGTACCAGAATACTTAAAAATGGTGTTATAAATAACTAGACAAACCAATACTAATAAATATAAAGTAAAAGTATGATGACACGGGAGTGTGCAATTAGAAGGCAGATGAGTGCTTTAATGACAACAAAAAGTACAGTATTCATTAATAAACGGGCGTGATCTTGTGCAGTAACATCACATCTCGTGTAATAGGTACATAGTAAACTCCCTTATGGGCATTTATAACTACCTACAATCCATAATGTTTAAAATAGGCGACTCTATTAATGTGAAAAAACTGTATCTGAATGCCCGGTTATTAACTCTAAATAGCCTGTATTAGTTGCTTTCAACAAAAGTTATTTCTAGTTGAATTACAACAAAGATCATAAAGCATCAAAATAAACAAAAATATAAGAATATAAAAACTTCAGGTATTCTCGTAGTGATGACACAGCAAGTTATAGTGGAATGTGGGCTGTATTAAAGGGCATGGGTTTTATATTTTATTTATTATTTCTTTAAATTTATTCAATAACACCCGTTTCCATTACTTTAGTTGTACACTTGTACTTTATTTCTGAAAGTATGTTTAACAGACGATTAAGCCGTGTTTCGTAAAACGTATTAAACATTATACTTTCAGATATGTTTTACGAAACACGGCTTAATCGTCTATTAAACATTATACTTTCAGAAATAAAGTATAAGTGTATAACTAAAGCAATGGAAACTGGTGTTATTGAATAAATTAAATTAAAAAAATAAAATAAAAATATAAAACTCATGTCCACAAATACAGCCCACATTCCACTATAACTACTGTGTGATCACTACAGGAATACTTGAAGTTTTTATATTGTTATATTTTTGTTTATTTTGATGCTTTATGATCTTTGTTCTAATTCAGTTGTTATATCCTTCTTCCCTAGGAATAACTTTTGTTGAAAGCAACTAATACAAAATTATTTACAGTTAATAACCAAGCATTCAGATACAGTTTATTCACATTAATAGAGTCACCAATTTCAAACATTACGGACTGTAGTGAAGAGTTATAAATGCCTGTAAGGCAGTTTACCATGTACCTATAACACGAGATGTGATGTTACTGCACGAGATCACACCTGTTTATTAATGATTACTGTACTTTTTGTTACCATTAAAGCGCTCGTCTGCCTTGTTATTGCACACTCCTGTATCATCGTACTTTTACTTAATATTTATTAGTATTGGTTTGTCTACTTAGTTATTTATAACACAATTTTTTTTAAGTATTCTGGTATAAATACTGACATTACTTTCACCGACTTGGAATATCGTTCTGGTTTAACATTTTTGTCTGAGTTCTGACGTGTGCCCCAGGGAACACCGTTTACCAAGAGGAGTGAAATACTCGGTCCTTCTGAGTGGGGAATGTTATCAAAGGCCTTGGCCATATCAAGGTAGGCTGTATGAACCACCTTGCCTTCATCCACAGCTCTGGTGACCGACTCAAAGAAGTCGACCAAGTTGAGCAGGCATGATCTACCCTTCACAAACCCAAACTGTGTAGGATCCAGAGTTTGGAGATTCCCTATATCCTTGTTTATTAGGTCCATGATGAAGCGTTCCATAGCTTTGCATATCAGACTTGTCAAGCTAATGGGGAGATAGTTCCCAGGGTCTGTATTCGTTCCTCCTTTGAAGAGAAGGATGGCTATAGCAGTGCACCATTCGGTAGGGACAAAGGCTGAAGTGAGGCTGTGATTGAACAGGGCACACAGGTGAAGTGCCAGTTCACTCTGTAGTTCATGTAGAACACAACCAGGGATATTGTCAGGTCCCATGGAAGCTGTATTCTTGACCTTAGACGGTGCTATTTTAACCTGTGCAGCAGTATAACACTGGGTGCCTGGCAATCTACTGGTATTACGACTGGTCCTTTTGGGGGGGGGGTAAAGTTGGCACTGAATCTGTCGGCCAGTATACTGGCAATATCTGTTGGCTCGGTACAGGAGGTACCATTGTGCAGCACCTCAGAGCAAATCTGGGTACTGCAATGGAGAGTCTTTACACAACTACAAAAGGCCCCATGGTTGTATTTACTATATGCTACAATTCTGTTTTCATAGCTAACTTTAGAGGATTTGATGAGGGATCTCAACCTTTTGTTAAGGCTGACAGGGGAGTTTTTCCAGTCTTGGGACTTCACCTTATTCAGCTTCAGTTTCTTCCTTCTGTTGTAGAGTTTGTTTATGGCAGGGGACCACCAGATTGGCTTCCTTTTTTGGAGGAGAGCGTCTTGGTTCTACTGGGTATGGCTAGATCCATGCATTTGTGTACGTGTTCGTGCAGTGCATATGATTCAGCGTTCATGCAACTATTCTCCATTTGCGTTGGGTGCCATGAAATTAGCCACCTCTGTTTTTAGGAGCCCAAAGTTAGTTTTGGAGAAGTTTTTCATGGTGGTTACCTTTGCGGGGGGTGGGGTGGGGATGTGGATTTCCAAGGTGATTAGTTTATGGTCGGATTTAACCAGAGAGGAGTTGACTATTGGTGTAGAGCAACAGCTGCCCATGTTAGTAATGACCAGGTCAAGGATGCTGCTACCTCCAGTGGAGGTAAGAACGAGCTGGTCCAGGACATTGGAATTAATGAATTACAGGAAACGTTGGACAAGTGTATTGGTACACTAGTAGTTTTCCCAGTTAATGAAGGGGTAGTTAAAGTCTCCCAGTATGAGAGTGTTAGGTTGGACCCTAATATTCTCCAGGGTGTTTAGGAACGTGGAGTGTGAGTCTTGGGACATGGTTGGGGACCTATAACAGGCTACAACCTGAATCGCTGTCTTACCCAATGTTAGCTGCACAGCTGCACATGAAGTATCTCTGATGCGTTATGTTGGGCTACCAGTCTGGAGGTGTGTGCATCCTTTATGAATATGAAAGGACCACCTCCTTTGGAGCTTCGGTCCAAGTTCTGGGGCCAAAAGGTGTGGAATAAGAGTTATAGCCAGATAGTGCAGGGGTGCTTTCTGCTTCCTTGAACCAGGTCTCTGTTACACACAAATGTCAATGTTCTCCATTTTAAGGAGTGCTTCAAGCGAGTGCATTTTGAGATTTAGACTTCTATCAATGAGCAGCATGACCCTCAGATTGCATTTGTTTGTAGCTGTTACGGTGGTAATTTGGTCTTTGGAACACTGCCTCAAAAGGCACTACAGGGGTGGGCAAGAGCCTTGGCCAGTATCCAGAAGCCCAGGGGTGACAGATGCATGCCATCTCTGGCAAAGCATTGAGGTCTGTCAATCATGTCATCCCAGGCAGACAGATACTGGATTCCCTTAGAATGACACCAGAAACTTAGCCAATTGTTGAAATCCATCATTTTCTGATTGTACTGTGGTATAATTCTGGGTGATGGTAGGATGCTGCTCAGGGCTAGGGTCATACCCGCCTGGACTACATAATCCAAGAGCTCCTCCATGTCTCTCTTCATGTAGTCCAGGAAGGTATGTCTCAGGTCATTCACTCCCAAATGTACAATGACAGTCATATTTCTACCTGTTGTTGTGGGACCTGAGTGCGTGCATTATGTGATGGATCCTGGCACCTGACAGGCAGCTGCTACTTTCTCCTTACTCAGCCTTGTGAGTGGGACATCAGTGTACTTCACTATCGAGTCACCTAAGACTAGTATGCTGGGCATGCTGTTTTTCCTTAGGGGCTTTGGTGGAGTGGCACACGGTTTAGGAGAGTTATGTGTCTCGTGATTAGTGTGCTATGGTGCGTTTCTGCCTTGGAGGTCTCTGCTGTTTGGGTAGATTTTTATTGAGAGCCTCCACAATATGAAGGCAGAGCTGGTGTGTGTTCTGGAGGGCTGTGTGTTTTATGTAGTGTAGTGCAAGTGTTGACCTTCTCCTCTTGACCAGCTATTCCAGTCTTGGCTGGAGTGCGCGTGGCTTCCAATTTGGATACATAAGTGCATCTCTCTCAGAAGTCCGAGTGTTGGGAGGTTAGAGGAGAGGGTTGTCGGTGTACATGAGGCAGTTGTTAAATTGCCTCAGAATGCCCAAGTTCACCAGGTTAATAGAAGGCACAGAGAACTGACTTTTAGACATGCCTGGAGGGGTGGGCATATTAGTACTGGAGCGGTTTCCTTGTAGAACGTTTAGTGCTGGTAGCGCTTGTGTGCTACAATAATTGCTACAAGAAGTCTGGTATAGTAAAGTGGTGACTAATAAGCTAGTAAAAGTTCAGGAGAGGAGAGAACTAGCAGATCTAAGGGAAAATTTGAAGAGCAGATGTTGGCACCTCTCAGAAGCTTACAAACAGTCCTGGACATAGCAAATCTGTATCTGGACTAGACTAGTTACAGAAAAGGCAGGAAAAAGTTTAGAATTTTACATCACACTTAGTGAAAGTATGAATAGAGGACAGAGTTGCTGCTTGTAGACTACTTCTACTCCACCTCTTTCCTACAAGCCATAGATGAAGACAAAGTGCTGGCACAATGGGCCCTAACCGATGCCTAGAAGAGGGCACAGCTAAAAGAAATACCATGAAACAACCATAGAAACTCTGTTTTGACAAAAGCTGGCCTACATTGTAGCGCCCCACCTGTCAGCTCTTCAAGAGAGCAAAAAAGGCTTAGATTTTTACCCTAGAAAGCCAATTACCATTCTGCTTTCCTACAACAGTCAGATCCACTCCCCCTTCCATCAGATCAAGTGAAGGGCAGCAGCAACAGAGACGCAATGTGCTGAACTTCTTTCCTGCACCAGCATTTTCATACAGAAAACAAAATATGAAGGAACTTTCAATCATGTGTCCACACCAACAAGCTCCCCCCTTCGCTCAATCCTTGCTGCATAAATGAACAAACGTATTAGTTCTCAAAGCAACCCTGTGCTTGTGAAAAATGAGGTTTGGTCAGCTCACAATAAGCACATGTAGTTCAGACACTGGAGTCACAGCAGTGCACAACAATTTTCCAAGTTAAAAACTTCAACACAGCCTGCTGAGCAAGTTTCAAACAGAATAAGTGTCAATTTCTCAAGCACAAAATTAAGATTGCAAGGAGGAAAAGTACAGTTGTGTGCACTTACCATAAATGTAGATGTTAGAGTGTATTCACTGTTGCAGTCCTTACATTTAGGTAATCTGCTGGCAGGTTGCCCTCAGTCGGCCTGAATTCCAATGTCTTGGGTCCTGCGTCGGTTGCGGCCTCCTCTTCCATGACGTCAGGGGTATAAAACAGGCAGCCGATGCCATTTTCTTTAGTTTTTCTTTCCCCAAATGTCAGGTGCCCCCCCAAAAGAGTAACAAAAATATATATAAGCTACATATACACATGCAACAATACAAACTTTACCTTCATCTACAAGCAAATACACCACAAAGGCTGTAGAAGATAGTGAAGGAAAGCGAAACTCCAGAATAAAAGGGGGATGGTGGGCGGGTAACCTGGACTGCAACAATGAATACACTAGAACATCTACATTTATGGTAAGTGTACACAATTGTACTATGTTCTTCGTGTTTCACTGTTGCAGTCATTACATTTGGATATAATCCCAAAGCTATGGATGGGAGGCTAGAGCTAAACTGCATTAGGGGAGGCTATAAGGCCTTGCAGAACTGCAGTGGCAAAGCTTGCCCTGGACTTAGAGTAGAGAGGCAAATGATAATGCTTTGTAAAAAAGTGTGAACAGAACTCCAAGTAGCAGCCTCTAGAATGCCTTTGGTTGGTACCCCAAAGAAAGGCTGCTGATGTGGCTGCAGTCCTGGTGGAATGAGACATAATACCCTTGGGCACCGTTTTGCCATGGTGTAAGTAGCACAAACTAATGCAGTGGATTAACCACTTTGAAATAGTCTGCTTTGAAATAGCCTTTCCCTCTGATCCTGCAGCAAATGTCACTAGTAACTGCTCAGTTTTTCTTAGAGCTTTAGTCCTGCTCAAGTAGAATCTTAGTTGTCTGTGTACATCCAAGGAATGCAGAATCCGCTCCCCCTTGTTCTGTGGATTTGGATAAAAAGTTGGCAGATGAATAGTTTGGTTAAGAGCCACATTGGAAACTATGTTAGGCATAAATGAAGGATTGGTTCTGAGGGACACCCTGTCTGGGTAAAATATGATAAAAGGCTCCACAGCCATGAGGGAGGGAGTCAGAGACCCTGCTTGCTGAAGTAATTGCCAGGAGCAGAGCAGTTTTCCATGATAAGAACTTTAGCTCTGCAGTAGCAGCTGGTTCAAATGGAGGCAGGGTGAGCTTTTCCAACACATAACTGAGGTCCCATGCAGGAATTGGTGATCTTCTGGGAGGCCTTACATTTTTGGCCCCTCTAAGATACTGCTTTAGTAAAGGATGATAAAAGATTGGTGGCTCTGTGTTGTAATGAGCCGAGATGGTAGAGGCATGGATTTTTATTGATGAAAAAGATAGGTCTTTGTCAAGCATCTCAGTCAAGTATTGTAAAATCTGAGGAATATTTGGCTCTGCTGCGTCAGTTCCTTGTGCTTGGTTCCAAGCACAGAATCTCTTCCATTTATCAGCATTTTCTAGTACTAGGCCTTCTGGCTTCCAAAATGACATCCATCACAGCTTTACTGAGAGGTGTTTGAATAACTACATAATCAGCCATGCTGCCAGGTTCAGTGTTTGGAGCTGATTGTGCAGGATCTGATTGTTTTGCTGGGACAGTAAGTGAGGTATTTGAGGCAAGTACCAAGCTGGGAATTGAGACATATTCCTTAGGATTGGGTACCAGTATTGGCGGGGCCGGTCTGGGGCAATTAGTATCATCTTTGGTTTTTCTTGTCTGACTTTTAGTAGGACCTTGGGAAGAAGAGGCAGAGGAGGAAAGGCGTAAACTGATAGGCGTCCACTTTCCATGCTTGTCTGTGATAAGTCCTTGTGCAGAATTTTTCCCGTTGATAATTCCGAGGAGAGGCAAATAGGTTTATGTCTGGGCTCCCCCATTTCTTTGTTATGCTGAAGACTTGTGGATCTAGTTTCCACTCGTGAGGGTTCATAAGGTTTCTGCTTAAATAGTCTGCCAGAGTTTTTTCCTTTCCTGGCAGGAATTGAGCTTGAAGATGCACTTGGTAAGTCAAAGCTGTTCCCACAGTGTCATGGCTAGTCTGCAAAGTGGGTAAGAGTGCGTGCCCCCCCCTGCTTGTTTATGTACCACATAACTGTGGTGTTGTGCGTCTATCAGTAGTTGTCCTGGATGAAGTAAAGTCCTTGAAGGTTGTAAGGGCATTTTGAACAGCTAACATCTCTTTTTGGTTGATATGCAAATGCATTTGTTTTGGGGTCCATATGCCCTGAATGCATCTTCCCGCCAGGTGGGCCCCCCATGCATAATCTGATGTGTCTGTTAAGGTTTGGCTGGTGGGGGTAGAGTGAAAGCCCGTCCCATGTTTTGGTGACATGCCTTTGCCCACCAGAGAAACTCCTGTTGTAGGCAGGGAATAAGAGGAATCATTGTTTCCAGACTGTGACAATGCTGACTCCATTAACTTTTAGGTACCACTGTAGTTTCCTCATATGCAGTCTTGCATATGGAATCAGTAGAATGCAGGATGCCATGAACCCCAAAGCCTGCAGAGTTTGTCTTGCAGATAACTGGGTTTTTGTTGCCATCAGTTTGAAGTAAGTAGTCAGTTGTCTTTGTTTGTATGGCGTGAGGAAAGCCATCTGGGCAGTTGTACTCAAGCTTACACCCAGGAATGTTATCTTTTGAGAGGGTACCAGTTGTAATTTATTTTCGTTTATTGTGTACCCTAGGTATGTTAGAAGCCTTTTCACAAACGCCAGATGCTGAAGAAGAATGTCCTTGTTCTCTGCTTGAATGAGACAGTCGTCCAAGTAAGGACAGATTTGTATACTTCTTTGTCTACAAAATGCTATTACTGGTGCCAGGCACTTTGTAAAGACCCTGGGCGCAGTAGATAAGCCAAAGGGCAGTGCAGAGAATTGGTAATGCATAAAGCCAGCCTTGAAATGGAGATATCTTCTGCATGATTCCCTTATTGGGATATACAGGTATGCCTCTTTTAGGTCCAATGTCACCAGCCAAGCATTCTTGCCCAGCATAGGCAGAAGCTGCTGCAAAGTTAGCATTTTGAATTTTGGAATGTCCAGGTATGTGTTCAAAATTGATAAATCCAGTATTGGGCGCCAGGCCTGGTCTTTTCTGGGTACCAAGAACAGTCTTGAACAAAACCCTTGTCCCTTTTCCTGTTCTGGCACTGGCTAGATAGCCCCCATATCCATGAGGGACGTAACTTGTTTCTGTACCTCTGCCCATTGATTTTTTAGCAGATCTGGCCAACCGTTTGCAATTGGCAGTGTGTGGAAGTGGAATCTGTACCCCTGAGATACTATGTTTAACACCCACTTGTCCTGGGTTATTAACTGCCAATTTTGAGCATAAAGTGCTAATTTTCCCCCTAAGGGTGCTGCCAAAAGATAAGTGCTTGGTGATGGCAGAAGGAAGTCATTGAGACTGTTTACTGTAGGGTTGCACTTTATTTCCTCCAGATTTGGAGGTAGAAGCTCCCCATTGCTTTGACCTGTAAGAATCCTGTGACTGGTATCTAGAACCTTTAGGTCGCCTGGATTTGCCCCGTTGAGCTCTGTCAGACACAGGAAAGGACCAATTTTTTGTAGGCCAGTCTCTACTGAATCTTGGTGGCTGCACTTGTAAGAAGTCTTTTACAGTTTGCATATACTTAGCTTTTTCTTCCATTTTCTTTAAAACCTCTTCTGCCTTAATACCAAACAGAGTATCATGCTGTAAAGGTGCATCCAGCAATTTAGCTTTAACGTGATCAGGCAAATTTTGCTCTTTTAGCCAGGCATGCCTCCTAATCACAGATCCAGTAACTGCGGCCCTGCAGGAGGCCTCTAAGGAATCAAAACCACATTGCAAAGTATGCTTTCCAACTTGTTCAGCTGCATGCAATAATTCCTGCAATTCTTTATTTTCTGCACATTCAGAAATCAACATCATTTTCTGTTTCTGTAATCCCATAACATGTTGTTTGATACTTGAGCACATGAAACTGGCAGTTTAAGGCCCTAATTGCCAAGGTTGCAGATGTATAAACCTTCTTTCCCCATCTATCCAGTGCTCTGGAATCTCCGTCAGAGGGGGTGGGATTTTTTGCCGTTGAGGCCTCAACACCTTTTGGACCCTGTGAAACAGTTTCAGGGTCAGCAGCAGGGTTTTTAAATAAAAATTTGTGTGAGTCAGGAACCCTGTAATATCTGTCTGACTTGCTAGGAGCCAGAGGTAGTCTGCAGTCAAGCCTGACTCCGAAAACACATCATCCACAATGTCTAAAACCGGAAGTATGGCTAAAGGCCTATGCTGAGGAAAAGAAGGAAATCCCCAAGCTTCTTTTTTGATTCTGAGAAATATTGACTCTCCCAGTAAAAATGCTCCCTCAAAGTATGCAAGTTTTCTCCAAACGAATAATCTTCAGGAGGAGATGCAGATGGGATAGATTCCTCTGCATCAGAATCCTCATAGGGTGGTACAGATAATTCCTGATCAGAAGAAATAGAAACCTGATCTGAAGATTCATAATCAGTGTCTTGCCTAGGCCTCTTATCAGGAGGGGGTTAGGAACCCCTGATCAAGGTAATTAGGTCTTCAGCCATTTTAACCATCTGCTTTTTGGGCATAGAGGCCAGTGCACGTGGCTCATGCGCCGTTTTTTTAGCTTTAGAAGTTGCTTTTGGACTTTGATTTTGAAGCTGGCATTGGTTTTATATAAAAATGTTGTGGCCTGAATACACCCTCAGAAGCTGGTGCCTGCTCAGCGGCTCCGGACCCATCCGAGGGAGAGACATCCGCAGGTAAAATACTTTGGGAATCTCAGGGCGTGCCAGACTCCACATGGGTCTCGGTAGGGGCCTGCGACTCTAAAGTAGCAGGTATCAGGGGCTGCTAAAGCGCCTCACTGAGTACCGGCGAACGGCTTAGGAGAAGCTTCGTCTGTTTTGCGCCTCGATGGTTTCTCTCTGTCCTTTTCTTTGCGTTTTTTTGTGTACTATGGTAGTCTAATTGCTATCAGACGACATTTCAGGATAGTTAAATCTGTTTCCAAAATATTTTGAGGCAAAGATATACAGACGCTTAATAGAGCGTTGGGTAAATCTAGCACAAAATCGACAGCTAGGCATGTTATGATCAGGGCCTAGGCAAGAAATACAGTATAAATGGAAATCCTTATGAGGTATTTGCTTCCCACAAGTAATGCAATTATTAACTTTTACTGACATTGGTATGGAGCAGAAAAAAAAAAGTTTCCCCAACGGGGTACTTAGCTTTAGTGAAGACTTCAGTTCTGAAACTCGAATTCGAAAATTTCAGGAGTCGGCCGACCGGCACTTGCAAACTGCTTCTGCTTCGGGCACCGCACTGCAAGAAAGACTAAAGAAAATGGCGTCGGCTGCCTTTTTATACCCCTGACGACCTGACGTCATGGAACAGGAGACAGCAACCAACGCAGGACCCAAGACTTTGGAATTCAGGCCTAATGAGGGCAACCTGCCAGCAGATTACCCAAATGTAATGACTGCAACAGTGAAACACGAAGAACATCAATAGTTTTCTAGGTGGACTGACAAAACTGCTTTCAAAAACTGCTTGACCTGAGGACAGGTAGAAAGGGGAGGGATCTAAAGGTAGACCAGCAGAAATGTCAAAAGGATGAACCTTGACAGAATAATAAAAGGCCAGAAGACAATAACTTCCACAAAACTCGAATCTTAGGCAACCAGGCCTTGAGTCCTGGTTCTTGGAATAGCACCAACTAGAAAATATTTACAATTTATGTATATAAAGTTTCTAGTAGCAGCTTTTTTCACCTCCTTTAATACCTGCTATATGCCTTCACAAAAACAGATGCCCAAAAGGAATTACACCCATCATCCAGGCAGTGAGACTTGTCTTCAGGTTGGTGTGCATCATACAACCATTGCCTTGTGTGCGTAAATCCGTTTTGTGGGGGAAGCCTGTGATAACCTGCAGCTGGCCTATTCAAAAAAAAAAAGGGAGAATCACTGTTGTCTGGGCAAGAAAGAAGTATCCATAGCTATCTTTGGAGATTCCCTTAGAATCTTTGAAAGAAGTCATCTGAGTTGGGGACCACTGGAGGAAGGCTCATTATGTTTCTTCTCTATTGGTAAATTGCTTTACACTTGCTTATTTTGCTTATATTTAAGCCTTGCATTTGTGCAAAGCTGCTTTCCATACAACAGTGATTGGCAGCCCCCTGTATAGGTGCAAACGCCTTGTAGATTAATTATTTAAGGAAAAAGTTTAGTGAAACCATTCAGTGAAACCATTCCCAGCCCTCTGCTGCTCTAGGAGCAGCCCAGCTGCGCACTGAGCAGGTCTGCTTTATTGGCTTACCTTCGACAACACAGACTACACAAATGTACAGCTCTCACTCAAGTCTCTGGCCTAACAGCACAGTCCAGTCTAATTCCAGAATTCCTCACAAAATGGAAAGTGATAAGCATATTTTAAACCTAAAGTTACCATGAAGCTGCAGGTGGGTATAAGAGGTGACAGTCTGAAGGAAAAACATTTTGAATTTTATCATCTTAAACTGTGAAAGGAAAGGTTTAGGACAGGTCTCCCAAGTTCCCTTACTATTTGGCACCAGAAAAAATCTCAATACAAGGCTTTTGCCCCTCTGAGTGGAGGGCACAAGTTCGATCACTCCCTGAGCAAACACCTGCTCTAAAAACAGGGACATCTGGTTTGCAGGATGAGGAGGAATCACTTCAGGGTCTTCATTATCATCTGTACTTTACTGGATAAGCTTTACCACAGTTAGTTTGGCTGTGTGAGCCAAAAGTTCACATCTACCCCCCACAGCACTGTAACCCAGAGTCGGCACATGCAACAGATAAAAGGCAGTGTTGTGGGGAACCCATACCTTCAGATGGAGAGTGCAGAGGGGTTTGTTCCTGAAAACAAATAATTCATTTTCAGAGTACACATTAGCTTAAATAAATAAATGTTTACCTACACATCCCTTTAAGCTAAAAACATTCCTCTGTATCTCAACCAGGCAGTGGTTAAAAATAAGTCCTTCTGGATTAAGACCAACATTATAAGCAAGGAAGTTAATGAGTATTATGGAAGAAGGCTAATGACACTGGGATAGCAATGGCAGAATACTGTTTCAAGACCTCACAGTGACTTGCTATGAATGTGTGTGCAGATATACACATACATATGCGCCTGCACACACACACACTCACTCACTATATATTAAAATGTTGCTTTGAAAGAACTGCTCAATAACTTAAAAACATTAACAAAATTATCTTTCAGAAAACCTTTGGATCTGTCCCCTTAGTACTCAAGCAGTTCATATTAGTGTATGGGGAAACCACTCCCTTGGACTGGAATATAGGAGGGAGGCAAAAGTAGGACAAACATACTAGTTCAGTTTTGTCTCTACGGCTTCTTTGGGTATGGCAGAAGGGCTAGCATGTCAAAAATCCTCACAACTTTGCTGAAAATCAGAAGCAGAAAAGATCACTTGGTCTTAAATTCAGAAAACCACCTTGAAGTGTCTACTGCAACCACAGAGCTTTATAGGACCTGAACCTGTGAATCTGAAAGGAGCAAAGGTATTCTTCCCCATGCCTAAAGGCAGGACCAAATCTCAAACACAGAGGATGAAGACATACTTTAGAAAGGCATTAAATACAAAGTATTTCACGTCCTTACAATCATGAATATTGGAAACTGCCACTCTGAAAGATACTGAAGAACAAAGGAGACAGGGGAAGGGGTGAATCGGCATCCTATGCAGCTAGCTACCAAGATAAACATTTTCTATCTTAACATGTCTTTCAAGAAGAGCTTCTTGAAAGCTGTGGGAATAGACACCCCTTTTTTATGTTTAGTTGCACTCTGTAGACTGGGGTAGTCCCGATATAGGCCAATGGCCTCTTTTCAGGTGAGGCCAGAGGTTCCATTCATATAGATCAGGCCAATGGCCTCTTTTCAGGCGAGGCCAGAGGTTCCATTCATATAGATCAGGGAAAATGTGGCTGCAGTACCATGGAAGTTCTCTTTTCAAATAAATACTTATGGAATCTTTTCAATAAAGGTTATCACGCAGATTCAAGGAACGATGATAAAGTTGAGGCTTCTAAAAATGGATGAAACCACCACAGGTATTTAATAACGGCTATGCAAGAGAAAAAAAAAATCATTGCACAATAGGAAAGCAGGTTTGTCTGTGTAGTAAGGAGCTATCAGAAATCAATATTGTTTTGAAGTTTTTGACCATGCTAAAAAACTAGGTCAGATGGAAAAGAATACCATAAAGGAGTTCTCTGCAGACAAGGCTGTGTCAATGCACTCTTGCTTGTGCAGCTACAAAGGGAATGACAGGGGAAAAATTCAACATCTGGTATTCTCTGGGGAGACAAAGAGGTTGCAGACTGGCTAAACACATTTTATTTATTTATTTATTTTTAGGAAAAGAATCACACCTGGAAACTTGCAAGGCAAACAAGGTTCCTGTCCAACTTTTCTGGTGGAAAGCTAGTCTGTTCTAGTGTGTCTGAAAGGTTCAGTCCCACAGTCTCTTAACACAAAGGCTATGAATGGATGCTCTGGGGCCAAGTACCCGACCACTGCTATCTTGTCTGCCTAGTCAATACTGGACCTTTGCAGTATCCACGGCTACAATGCCTGAAGAGGCCACACACAGCAGTGGATATTTACTTTTGATCTGTAGACTCTTGTCACATCTCTGTCTGGGCCTCTGAAACGTCAGAGAACTCATGGAGGGGACATTTAAAACTTAGCCAGGCTTTTACGTTTTTTTTTTTTTTTTTTTTTTTAAAGAAAGGGGGGGATGAAAAACACTGGTGTCCTAAACAGAGTTCCAGAAGAGTTCCAGGTCATGCATCATGCATTGCATCCAGTGCCATGAAATACTTTGATAATATAAAATATATACAAGTGAGATGCATTTCCTTCAATATTTCTAGGATTTTGAGAGATTACACATTGGATAGTTTTGTTACGCATCAGAATGTTTTAGGCATGGCTGGATGGCTGGCAGCTGCTATAGTTCTTCTAGACTTCTTTTCCTCTCTTTTTTTTTTTTTGAAAGAAAACAAGCAAGAAAATAGAGTAAATGATCCATTTCATGTCAGTGGCCAGTCTGGTTCCTCTTCCAGTCCTTCAGGTGAATAGAGTGCCTTGATGAGCAAGTTGGAACATTTATTACATAAAAAACTACGTTCACTTCAATATATTAAGCTGGATATTACACCCAGGGGAGGATACAACTTAGGGAGAGAGGAGCTTTAAGCCCCTCTACTCCTTCATGTCTGATGAATGAATGCAGTTATTATTATTGGCAGCTCATCGCTGCACTTTGGAATGGATTTCTATCTTGTTGGAATGAGATCGAGTGAAGCAAAATAGACTGAAGGAAGACATTAGAACTGCCTATAATGATTTATCTAAGTGGCTCTCTTCTATGCAATTTGAAAAGTATTTATCGGACATCAATACTGGTTTGGGTAAGCATGAGAGGAAACCGATTGACCGCAAGTGCACTAAACTTAAAAGGGACTTAAAAAATTATGAAAATAATCGTGCCTATTTATGGCACAAGCCAACACATCCCAATCTTAATAAGGGTTCTGGTCCCCTTAAGAAATCGCCGGTTTCCTCTAGGAGTGTATCATTTGCGTCAGACGTTTCTGGCGTCTCCTCTAATGGCGATGGAGAGGTGAACAGTTTCCAGTGCTACCAGCGGCTCAGAATCCCTCTAAACTGGCTATAGATTTTCAGAGAGGGAACCAGCAATTACATGAAGAACCAAACGACTGGAAAAGAGGACGATTTCAGCCTGGCAACATTAACAATTGTGAGGGACAAAACTTTAACAGCAGCAGCAATAACAAAAGCAAATGGTACTAATTTGACTGATATTTTTGTTACACAGATTATACTGAGTAGCTCATTGTTAAATGATCAATTTAGAACTTCTGCAACAATGAATGAAACAAATGTTACTGAACTGAATGATATTTCTATTGTACATTATATCTGGTGTGTCAATATCTAGCGAACAGTTGAAAGTTCTTAATTATGGTTTGAAGTATATACCTACAGTGATGCCTCAGTTACATGAACTCAAATGCGACATTTTTAGATTATGTCGCAAGATTCATTTAATATATTTTTTTGCCAGTAAGCAATGTAATGAGTGTTTTGATGAACAAGATAGTTTAGAAGACATTTTTCGTTCCTATTTATCTGACCCTGAGAAATGTTTTGAACATGAAGGTATTATTAATGCTTACAGTTTGCTTAATACTGATAAGATTAAATGTAGAAGTAACTTTATTCCCCCATACCAGCATGAACATATTAAATGTTTTTCTCAAATGTTAAATTATGCGGTGGAAGTTGCTTTTCACAATTTTATGAAACATAAAAATGAAGTAGTGTATAATTTAAGTAAAAATGAGTGGAACCAATTACCGTTATTAGCCAAGAATGAACAACTTGTCAAACAATCTGATAAAGGTGGTAAGGTAGTAGTTATGAGTGTTGAACAGTATTATAAAATGTGCATGCTGCATTTGAATGACAATGAAACTTATATGAAAAGTAATATAAATGAATACAACAAGGCAATAAAAGAATTTGATGTCCTTATATATAAGGGAGTCAGGTTAAAATATTTTTCATAGAATGATTATGATAAAAAATTTAGTACAGATGATAGTGAGTTGGCTTTATTTTATTGTCTTCCAAAAATTCACAAGAATGATGTCGACCCACCTGGTAGGCCTATTGTATCTGCCCAAAAGTATTCTTTATCAGCTATTGGAACATTTTTGCATGAATACTTGTTTCCACATGTGACAAAACTATCTAGTTATATTAGAGATAGTTTTGATCTTTTAGATAAACTGTCTAGTATACACTGGAGTGACGATATGTTTTTTATAAGTGTTGACATTGTTAGTCTTTATACTAGTATTCAGTGTCAATTTGGGCTGCAAGCAGTGAAATATTTTTTTGGGTGACAGTCCGGTATCATGTTATATTGTTGAAATATTGGAATTTTGTTTAAATAATATTTTTTTTTTATGTTTAATGAACAAATATATAAGCAGATTAAAGGCACTGCCATGGGGCATAGTTTGCCCCCATGTATGCCAATTAGATGATGGGAGTGTATGAGTTGGAATATCTATATCATATAATTTTTTTAGTAAACACGTTTTTAAATATTTTCGTTTTATTGATCTTATTTTCATTTGTAAAGGTGGGATATCTAATGTTGGTCAATTTATTGAAGCAATGCAAAACAATAGATTTGGATGGTCTTTTGATGGTATACAGGTGGGCAGACATACTACTTTCTTGGATTTACATCTAATTTTGGAGGACAATAATACCCTACGGACTTCTGTATATAGAAAATTTTCTGATGGGTACTAGTTGTCATCCAGTTCACACTATAGCTTCTTTACCTTATGGTGAGTGTTGAGGCCAAGACTGTTATGTAATGATGATACAGATTTTTATAAAGAAATTAATGCTGTAAGTAGTACGTTTAGATCAAGGGGTTATAATACTTATACGATTCAAACAGCAATTGATAAGGTTGTTAATGAACAGTGTAGAGTTGGTACCTGTAGTAATATAGTGGGTGAAAATAAGAAAAACACCATTGATGAGGAAAGGAGAAAAGATTAGTTTATTTTGTCTCTACTTATGGTGTATTTAGTAGTGTTTTGACTGATATGGTGAAACACTACTGGAGTTTTCTGTTTAAATCTATTGATTTGGCTAAGTTAATCTCGACCTCTATAGGTATTTCATTTAGGAGGGGTAAAAATCTTAAAGATATTTTAGTACACAATAGATTTAGATATCCCACTATTGGGCATCAGGACTACTTATGTAAAGGGTATCATGTCTTGTGGCCATTGCAATGAATGCCATTTTGTTGTTCGAACTTTTGACTATATTAACGGTTATCCATTTTATGTTAATAATATATATAACTGCAATACTGAAACTATTGTTTATGCCCTGAGGTGTGTGTGTGTGTGTGTGTGTGTGTGTGTATATATATATATATATATATATATATATATATATGGGAAAGTAAAAGGAAATCAGACTTCGGGAGCACATCAATAGCCCTGTGGCTAAGCATTTTATGTTGGTTCATAACTCTAACCCTAAGAGTTTACAAACCACGATTTTGGAACAAGTTGATAAAGGTGTATTTTCTAAACAATTGTACAAGAAAAAAACTGTTGTACAAGGAAATCATTTTAATTTTGAAATATGATACTCCTCAGGGTCTTAATGTAGAATGCAACTGGAGGCTTTTAATTTGATTTCTTAATGATTTTTTTAATGTTTACTGGATAATTAATGTTTATTGGTTAATTGTCTTGTTTGCTATGGTATTTAAACGGAGTTCATTTTGCTGTTTTATACTCCTTGAAGGCGTTTGCCGAAGCGCTAGAGGTGCAATAAATTGAGTGTATTCTTCATCTGTTGTTAATCGTTGATTTCTTTTTTTTGGTTGGTGTTTTATCTAGTTGTTTAAGTTGTGTGTAGTAGCACCGCACCGCACTTGTGGGATTCTTTTACTGTGTTTTTACATTAAGAAGACTGGGATTATTCAACTTGTGGCAGAAGTGTTTGCCTGGTCTACCTGTCTTGGGGAAACACAAAAGGGCTCAAGGTGTAGTCATTTTACTGGCCAGGGGGCTCAGTAGTCAGTTTTCTGTTTTTTTTTTCAGTGCTCATACAAATTTGGCTCATCTATGCAGAGCTCACTGCATAGTGACAGACAGTAGTGCCCTATACAAAAGCAAACACCTAGAAAGCAAAATTTCTTTATAGAACCATCTAGAAAAACATACAACCAGCAAGTGTAGAACAAAAATCTTGTGTATCAACAAGTTCAGAACAGCTAGTGCGTACACTGATTGACAAACCATTAAATTTAGTAGAATTAACATGTTATAGCCTAGTCTGTCTCAACAAAGCACCCTTAATAGCCTTCTATAAGCCACAGTACTCCCATTTCCTAACTTTTCTGCAGCCAGCTTGGTGAACGTGGCTATCTTGAGACAATGTTAACAACTGTGTCAGGTTTACTGACAACCACTTAAGCCTTAAAGTAACAGATACAGTAAGCAAGAGGTGTACATATACAATGTCACAGAAGGCTTAACTCTCGCACAGAAGTGTACATTAGGCTGTCAGAAACCACTCGCAACATCCACCATGCATAGACCAAGATATGCAGAGTCACTTAAATACAACTTCCTAAACAAAGACTTCCTAGGTTGCCCATTGGCAAAATGTATTCTCAGCAAACCCTAAAAAAAGTACTCAATAAAACCACCACCTAACACCACACATGTATATATACCCAGAGCGCCAAATGTGACACCCATAATGCAACCAAAACACTTCTCAGAACTCTAGTCATACAGGATTCCATTGCAAGACATACTGATACCCCTCTAACCAGACCGAACATTTATTTATTTATAAGACGACTGTTATTTGCCTATCTGGAGCCAGGATCCACCAAAATTATACATGCACTCAAGGCATTACACAACAGATACCATTAAGATTCCAGCATACTCCATGTAGGTGAAGAATGACCTGAAACATACCTCCTGGGACTACACGAAGAAAGACATTATGGAGCTCTCAAGACTGTGCATCGTAGGCTGGTATAAGCCTAGCATTGAGCAGCATATTACCTTCATCATGGATGATGCTACAATATGAAAACAGATGACTGGTTGTTTTAACAACTGGTTGAGTTTCTGGTGCCATTCTAAGGGGGATCTAATATTTGTCAGCATAGGTGGACATGGTTAACGGACCATATTGCTTTGCCAGGGATGTCCTGCTCATGTCCACTCCAGGCTTTCAAATACTGGCTAAACCTTTATCCACCCCCATAGAGCCTTTTTTTTTTTTTTTTTTTAGACCATGCCAAATTGATAAACCTATCAAAATGGCAAATTCAACTTAACTGAACCTGAAGGTGTTACTGTTCAATGCCAGGAGCCTAAACAAATACACTCCCCTCCTTGCCCTCCCTACCCTCGGGAATATAGACATCAGTGCAGTTACCAAGATGGTTTAAAGCTGCATAAAGTATCCCAGCAGTGCAAAGCTACAGTGCCTTCCACACTTTTTAGACCGGCAGCTGCACAGACAAGGGCTAAAGGAGAAAATCGCTTGATATACACACACAAGTATACCTCTAGGTTGGTTAAACAAGATGAAACGCTGGAGTTTCTCCATGTGGAGATCACAATAGAAAGAAATTCTGTACCATATCCTAACTAGCTGTAGGTCACCCACCATGTCCCAAGAAACTCGGTGCACACAAACCTACTGGAGACACTTACTATCCAACTGAACACCCTACTCATGGGAGAATTTTAAGTTACCGTCTATGGAGTGGGAATTTTACATGGCCTCAAGCCTGTAATCACAGAGAATCCTGAACTTTGTAGATACAACCACCCTTGACCAGTTAGTGCATATATTCACTAGAGGTCCCAATATACGGATCCCACACTCGAATATGGAAGAATGTTGCACCTCACCTATGTCACATCCTCCAAGGCAAGGTCCGACCATAAAGCTGTCTCCTTCAAAATCATCTCCGTAACCAAAGTAAACCCAGTAACAATTAGGAACTATTCAAAGACAAAAAACTTCCTTTTATTAAGCAATACCTTGCCAAAATTCAATACCCCTCCAAACCCAGAAAACACAAGAGCTTATGCAGAATTGCTCACAGAAACCCTGTACAACCATGACAATAGCTGCATAAAGGTTACTGTATCTACAAGAAGCAAGCTCAAAAACAAACCACCCTGGTAGCATCCCAAATTAAACAGAATATACAACAAAAGAAAAAAAGCAAATCATGGCTAAAATCAGGAAGTCACAAGAACAGTCTGTACTGCAATAAATGGAGTGAAGAAGCAGTAGTAGAGTTCAGACTCAAGAATCCAATGCCAAAAGACAAAAAACAACGTTTACTGCAAAGCTTGCGGGTCACAAAATACCCTTCCTCAGTGCTACACTGCACATGTCAGTGTGCTGAAATGGTGGTTAATAGGGCCACACTCACTGAGCCAGCAGATGCAGTAAAATTTGCTGGCTGACAAATTCAGTTCCAACTTTACTCCCCACTCACCCCCCAGCACCCCCCAAGAAATACCCTCAAACATACACCCCCACACTGACCATGCTCACCAAGGCCAATAACACAGCCTCAATGAAACCCGATAACATCTCAGATGCCTCCTGAATAGTCTAAAATATTACTAATCAGTGCCACTGGGATCACCACTTCACTAAAGTCTCAAAGCAGGCTTTGTACCATGAGAATACCTTCTATCTTTCACCCTAGCTCGCACCTGGAACTCCCTTCCTTCACTCATACGTACCACCTGTAATCACTCTGCTTTCAAAAAATCTCTCTATACATACCTAACATCTCAGTGGGAATGCTCCTGCTCCCACCCTACATAACCTACTCCTCTCCTCTATCTCCCTCCATACTCTACTCTGCTACATCTTACTATAACTAAAATTCTATAGAAATTACTAGGCAAGTCCAACGATTCTCTTCTTCTACCACTTCATCATCTCACTAAATCTCCTCTAACTTTCTAGTGACTAAACTTTTCCTATCTACTATGCACAAATGGATATGTCTATACAAATGAATATTATTACATTTTTGCACACTGTATCTAGCTGTACATTTTTGCTTTTTTACCTTATTGTTAATCTTTGAGTGTAAGTGTGAATATATGTTTATATGTATGTAAAATGTATTTTTGGAGCTTTTCTCCCCAGGACTCCATTGAAAACGGGTTCCTTGTGGCCCAATGGACTATCCTGGTAAACCAACTGCAATAAATAAATAAATAAAATAAATAAATGTAGCAGTGCAGTGGCAGTCGACCTTCATAAGGGAGGACCATCAACAAATCCTGGGACTATAGACCCATTAGTCTAACTAGTTTTATCTGCAAAGTCATGGAAAGAATTAAGAAAACAGAGTCACTGGAGACCTCCAGCTACTGGATCCATCCCAGTCCGATTTTATATGAGGAAGGTTATGCCTACTGAACCTGGCAGACTTCTTTTAAAAAGTCAACAAAGCAATAGACAAAATGTTGCATAATACACAATACCCTACTTTGGCATTGGCATTGTTAAAAATTTTAGAATTGGGTATAAACTCCGTATATAACATGGTGCATAGACAGATGGCTCAGTGATAGTCCCGAGATCTCCACCAAGATGACGGTCATCAGTGGAGTCCCTCAGGGCTCTATGCTGGGCCAACTCCTCTTTGTCTTGGACTTCCAAAAAGTAGATACCAAAGGCCTCTAGCTGACCAAGTTCGCAGATGACTGCAAACAGAGCTGTTACAGAATCAATCCCCCTCAAAATGCAAACACTCTACAGGAAGGTCCAACAAAGACAAAATGACTGCTGCCAAAGCCACAGCTTAAAACTCACTGCAAAAAATGCATTATAGTACCTTTTGGAAAGTTTCACCTCAGGAAAATATGTCATCAGTAAAAAACACCCCTACGAATAGACTCACTCATCAGTGATCTGGGAACTCATGTAGATACTAAACTAGCCTTCAACCTACATATGCCAAAGGTAGTAAAAAAATCCTATGTAGCTCAACTTATAAGCAACAGCTTGGCATCTAGGTCCAGGGAAGTCATCATACCACTGTACTCGGCCCTCATCAGACCTGTCAGAGGAATATAAAAAGCTCCTTTCAGTATGTACCTGACCAGACAAGCAGCAACTGAAATATCCACAAAGGTCCCTTACAAAAAGGATACAGGGCATAAACAGTGTCCTACAGTGATCGCCTCAACACCAAAGAAGAGATCTACTCCTGGCTTATTAACGTATCCTTGGACCACACTGTTTTGCATATGTGCAAAAGGTTAGTCAAACTCAGAACTACTACATCCAAAGACCAAAAATTTGCTTACAACATACATACATAGGACATGCATGTTTTGCAGAGAACTCCTGTTCAATGGAATAGGATCCTCATCCACATGAAACAAAGTCCCTCCTTAACTATATCTAAAAAGTAACTTGGACCACTGGATAGGAAACTGAATATTCATTTCAGTCTGGTGGTTAATACTGCCACACTCAGGAGACAGCCAGTAAATCATGTCCTATAATGTCCCAAAACATAAAACTTGCAGGTTACATTTGGGTTGTACTGCTATGTATATAAAGGCCCTAGTGATAGTTAACCTAGTATACACCTATGATGCAGCTCTATTTGGAAGAGCTGAACTTCATTTCAAAGACAGATACAACAGGACAAAGGGACGGTCCCCAGACTGGGTTAAGGAAAATTATGACAGGAAAACAAGACGGGAATGGATTGAACAGTTCCAGACCTACCTGCTGCATTGCCCATTTCTCTGTACAGACAGGAAAGGAGATATGAAAATAAGCACAGAATTCTACCCAAGAAAGGATACCATTAAACAACATCACATTCCATCATTCACTTACTAAAAATGCCGTGACATTCTTTGCAACTCCAAAGTGGGTCCATATGTCTATACCAGTCTAACATTCGTTAGAGTTTAAATATTTACAGTCCACCAAGGTGGTGGGGGACAGGATACAACACTATTCAAATGGTGACTGTCAAGAGAAAAAAAAAAGTACACCCCAAGATGGAATGTATTCATATTACCACAAGGGAACTTTCCTACTATCAGAAGCATGCAAAGGCAACAGCATCTGTACTACAATATGCAAAGCTCATCTGTTCAACCAGCCACTTCAGGCTCCCTGAGAAGCAAGTAAACTCTTTGACATCTCAGCTAGAAATGTCGCAAGTCTAATTTTAAAGGGATTACAAAATGTGATGCATGGATCCGCGGTGGTGGTGCTGCGGTAGCGTTGTCGCCTCACAGTAAGACATTGTCCGGTTCGATTCTCAGCTAGAGCGTCTTCTGCGTGGAGACATGCGTGAATGGGCGTACCTTCGTTGAAGGTTGTGCATCAGGCCTGGCAAGCCGGTACGTAAAAATCAACTGCCAATCATTAGCGGACCAGAGTTCCGCTGTGGCGACCCCTAACAGGGAAAAGCCAAAAGACACAAACAAAAAAAATGTGATGCATCTTCAATGTGTTTGTTGGGACATCACTGAAATAGTCAAAAGGTATTCCCTGTCCTATCACCGTGTAGACTTATACAATACCTTAGAACACGATGGCTATGTCCTTGCTCTACTCCCTACTAATTTCTTACCCCTCAACTGCATGCCTAACGAGGACTTCTTGCCACAATGAGACTGTATCTTAATTACAAGTTATTTTAACAGCTCTGTATTAACTGAGACTGAACGATGTTTTAACCTTTTAATGTATGTAAAACTGCACTGGAAACTGTACAACATGATATACATGTATATATAAATAGTTTTTGTATGTATGTATGCAGCTTTTCTCCCCGGGCCTCCGCTATAAAAGGACATGAATCCAGTCGGACTATCTGGGTCAACAAATGTAAAATAAATAAAAATAAATAGACTTGTCCTTCCAAATACTTTTATGAATATAGAGATGTAGCTCCAACTAAAATTGGAAAGTACGAATACTTGTTGCAGCTGCTATATAGTCTTCATTCTTTATTTGCAATTTCTTTGTATAACAAATGTGGCTTTTGAATTAACCATGTTCTTTGTATCAGTCTTGCTTCTTGTCGCTTGGTTCATGGCTGAAGAGTGTCAAAAGAGCAGTCCACTCACCAAATTAAAGCCGCTGGGGGGTGTTATCTAACCAATGAGAAAGATTACCAAGCAATTTAGACCACCACAAGCAAGAAAGAAACCAAAGGACAAAACTGTTCCAACCAAAATGCCTTGAAAGCCAATTCTATCTATAGAATAAAATCTAAGCTAAAATCCTTGAAGTGTGAACAGATGACTGCATGACAAAACACTACAGGTATTCCCTTCCTGTGCTTAAACATTCTTTAAAAATACTAAAAAAAAAAAAAAAAAAAAGTGTAAAACAAGCTTAGGAGTATAAAATAAAAGCTGACTAACAGCATGGACACTAATTTAGCAACTGGTTTCTTTCACTTTCTTTTTCAGTAGCAAAGCAAATACCCAGCCTTCAAAAAGTAAAAGTAGGTCCTTCTTCTGTAAACGGCATACCCAAGGTCACATGCACTAGGCTGCCTCTACAGGTAAAACTCTCCCAAGCGGACAAAACACCCTCGCCTTACCCATAATGTGCCAGGGATAGTCTCTCTAGATCCAGGGCGAGATGCACCAGAATTTGGAAACCCAGGACTCCATGACTACTACTGAATATGCTGGGTGTGTGGTACAGAGGATAGCCCCACTCTTCCAAATGCACTATACTAAACAACTTAAAAGAAAACCATCCTCTAAACACAGCAAGAGGAGGCCCTAGCAAATCCTCCTGGGCGGTCCTCCTTATGGGGTCATACCAATTACTGCAGGAATATAAACTAGTGCATCATATCCAGCTTAGTGTGCTACAAAAGTATCTAGAGTAGAACAGGTAGCCACAGCACTAAACATCACCAAAAGCTGCATATCTGGAGGAAAACTGCAGGTGTACAACTGCCCCACAAGGTCAAATGAGGGCAAGGTCAACTTCTCTCCTCAAAATCCCCAAGGCAATACAGATCTCACAAGGGGGGCCTGAATAAGAATGTACCCTTTAAAAAGGGCTTTGCAAACTTTTAATAAAGCTAAGAAAAAGGAGCTGAGCTACTTTTGAAAACTGGAAAAGATTGTGAGGTGTGCTCTGATAAAGGAAGAACACAGCCCAGAACCAACAAGCTAGCAACACAATTTAGTAATCACTGCAGAGGAACCTACAATGTGTGTACTCTCTTGGCTGTGGCACAACCAGACAAAAAAAAGAGTTCCAGTCTTGCAAGTGGTAAGTTTTTGAGAGGAAGAAATTAGAAGTTATGTACCTACCATAACATTCCATGTTAGTTGTCTTCTCTCACCTTCTTTCTTGCTGGATGGGTTCGGAGCCCGGCACTTGCTAAGCTCGAGAGCTAATTTTACCAGCTCGAGGCAACCCTATATCCCATGATGCAAGGCGGAGACTAACCAGATCTCGTTTGGTAGCTAAAGAAATAGTAATATTTTCTTCCAACTGAAGAGGAGGAAGAAAAGTAACGATACTAAATAACATCATAATCCTCTAGAAAGGATCAACCTAATCTGGTGACACTAGAAGCTGAAACAGCTAGAAAAAGGAATAAAACCTCTTAATAGAAGATGCATAATCTTCTCGGTCTGACCAGGCTAGGGGGATGGAGGGCGGGACGCAAGAAAGAAGGCGATAGAAGACAACTAACATGGAACGTTATGGTAGGTACATAACTTCTAAATGTTAAGTTGTCAATCTTGCCTTCATTCTTGCTGGATGGGACCGTGTCCCTAGCACCTCTATCCTGGGTGGCTCAATGGAACAGACTCATGAGAACGGTGGAACCAAATTTCGCTCTGTCTCTGGAGGCCAAGTCTAATTTGTAATGTGAAACAAAGGTATGAGGAGAGGCCCATGTGGCTGCTGCACAAATAGTGTCCATTGGAAGTCTAGCTTGAAAAGCTGTCGATGTAGCTAGAGCTCTGGTAGAATGGGCTTTTGGCTTAGAAATCAACTCTTTGCCTCTGAGCTGATAAATGTAAGTGATCACAGAAGACAGCCATCTAGATAAAGTTACCTTGGAAACTGGAAGGCCTTTCCTGTTCTCTGCATAGGATAGAAACAGTTGATCAGATTTCCTAAAAAGTTTAGTTTTGTCCAGATAATACGCATGGGAAGTTGTTGAAAAGACCATTGGGCGAATAGCATCCATTGTAGAAGACGCATGTAGAAGCGGGCAAAGGGAAGAAGTGTTATAGCGGCCTCCATAAGACCCAATACTTTCAGAGCAAATCTGGCCTGAATTCTGTTGCTGAGAAGAATCACCTGGACGTGTCTTTGAATGTCCAAGATCCTTTGGTCTGTTAACTTTGCTGAAAGTTGTACGGTGTCCAATTTTGCGCCTATAAAAGTAATAGATTGACAAGGCAGATTTTTCAAAATTTACAGAAATCCCTAGCCCTCTGCAAATGTGAATGGTGTAATCTCTGGCTTGGAGAAGTTGATGCCTGGTGGTGGCAGTGAGGAGCCAGTCGTCTAGATATGGAAACACCTGGAATCCTTGAAGTCTCAAGTGAGCCGTAACCACTGCCATACATTTGGTGAACACTCTGGGGGCTGTAGTGAGTCCAAAGGGCAGGGCTCTGAATTGGAAGTGACTGGTCCCCAGCCAAAAGCGGAGAAATCTTCGGGAGCGTCTGTGAATTTTTATGTGATAGTACGCATCCTGAAGATCTATCGAGCACATCCAATTGTCCTTGCCCAGAAAGGGTAGAATGGACTGAAGCGTGACCATCCAGAATCTTGATTTCTTTACAAACTTGTTTAGTTTGCTCAGATCTAATATTGGTCTCCAGTCCCCTGTCTTTTTTGGAACTAAAAAGAACCTTGAGTAGATTCCGGATCCCATTTGGTCCGCTGGACTGGCTGGATGGCTCTTTTTACTAGCAGTTTTGATATTTCTAGTACTGCTAGTTCCCTTAGACCGGGTGGAACGTCTGGAAGGGTTCCCTTTTGCTGAATTGGGGTTTGAATAAAGGGGAATTTTGTAACCCTCGGATATAATCGACTGTACCCATTTGTCTTGAGAAAGGGAAAGCCAGGCTATTGGGTACAGCGATAATTTTCCCCCCGACTGCCTCCGAAGGTGAACAAATCGGGCAACATCTCAGGGATGCTGGAAGGGTTTGTCAGAAAGAGGCTCTCTGCTACCCTGATTCTGCAGACCCCCTCTGCCCTTAGGGCGGCGTCTATTATTGTTACCCCCTCTGCCTCTGGGGGTAAACTGACTTCGTGTGTCAGGCGTGACTCCTTGAGATTTGCGGAAGCACATTTTCCCTCCCTTCTGTCCTTTGGGGTAAGGTCTTGAAGGGGTGGAGAAACGGACTCCTACGGCAGAAAGAGTCTTGCCATCTTGTTCGCATCTAGTCAAAGTGTCTTTCACTTGAGGTCCGAACAAGGTCGAACCATCAAAAGGGGAGTTTGTGAAGGACGCCTTGAAGGGGTCTGCAAAATTACAAAGCCGCATCCAGGACTGATGCCTTAAAAGCCAGTCCTGTGCCTGCGGCCCTACTCGCTCCATCGGCTGCATAAGAAATGAGCCGCATAGAGGAGTTAACAATGGAGTTAAGGATTCCTAGCTGTGAGCTAATCTTATCCTGAGACCCAGCAGCTGACGGATCTTGTAAAACTTCTCCCAACTCTTTCAGAACATCTCTTTGAAGGCGGGTGAAGTGGCACAAGTAGTTCAGCGATCTCATGGCAAAAGTCGCTGAAGAAAAAATCCACTTGCCGTACCTGTCCATAGTCCTAGAATCCTTGTTAGGAGGATGGACAGGTACTGAAGGATCAGCTAGTTCCTTCTTGGTGGCAGCAGCCACCACCATGGCATCAACTGGGTCACCCTTTGTCAAATATTGTCTATCTGGTGGGGCCGTAATGAATTTTGAAGGCCTCCTAGGGATCGGTTCCACCGAATCCGGAGCCATCCACGCCTTCCGAGCCACTACTTCCATAAGAGGGTCGAAAGGCGGAGACACCCAGGAGGTGGAGGGTCGAGATCCGAACGCCTCCAGGTATACTGACTCGTCCTCGGAAGGATTAAGGGAGGGCCAGTTCCCCCTCTGCTTAAGGAGTTCAAGGATGTCTGAGAAAGAGACATCCTCAGAGGAGGACCTTGGGGATCCCTCAGACTCATCCAGGTCAGTATCAGATGTAATAGACTTGGGGGAGTCTAGATGTTTCCTCTTACATGTCCTCTTACGCGGAGGTTCACCTGACGGATCAGGAGAAGCCTTGGAAGAGGAAGATATTCCCAATGGGGAAACCTGAGGCGTTGGATCTCTGGGTCCGGGAGCAAGAGAGTGGGAAGAGACGTCAGCAGGCACTGTAGTGGGAGGAGCTGATGGAACTGTCCGTTGACTAAGCCCAGCGGCTAGTACACCCCTTATCACCTCGAAGGCTCCCCCGTCAGAGAGACCAGAAAGTTCCCGCTCCGAAGAGACAGGAACCCCAGGCCTCACCAAAAGGGAAGGCTCTGAGGCAGATGTTGGGGCTGAGCTCACCAACGCCAAAGCCCCGAGAGGGAGAACGGGGTCGGACAAGGGTCTGATGCCACTCGCCCCCTCGGAGCCGACGAGAGAGACCAGACGCCCGGATCCCTCCAATGAAGGCCTCAAGGAGGAAATCGGAGCAGAGGACGAAAGAGCCGAAAGGGGTGGTATCGGCTCCGAAGCTACAACGGTGACGGTTCCGAGGAGCTCCGGCTCCGAGCTCTGTAAGAGAGTCGAAGGAGGAATGTTTGGTGGATGTGAAATAGCTACCGTCTGTTGAGACGGGCTATGGAGTATTTGGGCCAATGCCTGAGACTTTAATAGTCTACTCACCACTCTCTCATGATCAGACAGCCTGGACGACCGAGAACGGCTCCGATGGCTCCGCTCCGAGAGCAGGGGTGATCTCGGAGCCGAACGTATCGACTCTAATAAAGGGGATCGAGATCTCTTTTTAGAGATCGATGGAGCCAACGGAGCCAAGGATACGTCGGCTCCAGCCGGAGCCGACACTGAATGTCTAGATTGGTCAGTATCGGCGCCGGATGGAGACGATACTGTGACTGCTATGGTGGAAGGATCGGCTCCGGCCAGAGCCGATCTCGACCCTGGTGAAGATAAACCAGAAGCTGACGGCTTGGAACTTTCAGCCGAAGGCTTAATAGGTTTTGAGGGCTTCCCCGGCGCAGACTTAGTCGGGGAGCGCTCAGGCTTTAATAAGCCCCTTAGTATCAATTTCTGCGCTCCTGCAGGACTCTTGGGCTGAAGGCATGACAGATAGCACAAGAGTCCTGCAGGTGCAGAGGTCCCAGGCAGTAAACACAAGAAGTGTGACCGTCTGTCAGAGACATCTTCTGACAGCACGAGTCACACTTCTTGAAGCCTGAGACCTTCGTGTCCTTCGACATAACTGTGTCGAGGAAACACAAGTTGTGAAACACAAAACACTAACACACACACAAAAAACACCCAATCCAACAATTTAAACTAGACAGGGATAACACACAGTCATACACAAACAATCCCTGACAGGAAAAAATTTAGGAAGGGGAAGGCCTAAGGCCTAAGCTAGGGAAAGGGGATAAATAACTAGAAAAAAAGGGAACACTAACGGGAACAGGGTTAAAGTAAGCGTTAAGGTTAACAAAAAACAACTATAGATATGAAAATTAAAGGGGGTAGACCAAAGTCTTATATTTAGTAACTTACCCGGAGCCGGTAAAAAAAAAAGGCACCTCGTTAGCGAAGCGGCAAACGAGATCTGGGTAGTCTCCGCCTTGCATCATGGGATATAGGGTTGCCTCGAGCTGGTAAAATTAGCTCTCGAGCTTAGCAAGTGCCGAGTCGGAGCCGAGGATTGGCTCCGAACCCATCCAGCAAGAATGAAGGCGAGATTGACAACTTAACATTGATCTGGACCACTTTAGAAAAGTAAGATCTGATCTTTGGCTACTACAAGAACTAGAGTGTCTAAACACATAACCCAGGGACATGCATATCAGAGTCAGATTCGCCTGAAGGGTGAGCCGAAATATCTTGGCTGCATGTAACCACAGACAGGGAAGGCCAAGAGAGACTGGGAATCAAATTTCTTAAGGCCAACTAGGGCAAAAGAATTTCACTGCATGTGAATAATACACCAATAATAAATTTACATAACACATAAATAGACTTTTCTAGAGAGGACTACTAATCAGGACTCCTTGCCTGATGGACAACAAGCCAGTGGGGAGTACAAAGTTTTAAGAGAGTAGCTGAGGGACACGGGTGTCAGACCTAGACAGTCTTTGACCAGAAACTCCATTACCCAGGAGGGAATGAAAGGATGTGGCCAGCTCTCGTAGAAAAGATAATCATATTGGGATTTTCTCAAGCCATCTTGGATGACACTCAATGAAGGAACAATCCAAGAAGTTTGAAACATAGATTAAAAGGCCTCTTGCAGTTTCCTCTATGTAGGAGAGCACCAAGTCAAAGTACCCTCTTCCCCTTTGACAGCACCTTAAGGACACCCCCAAACCTCAAGACTTCCTCTGCAGCCTCCTCATCAACTTTCATGTCTGCTGCTGGAAACTCTTGGGGGGGGGGGGAGCTAGATGATTCTTCTGGCAAAGCCATGTACTTGGGTCCATCATAAGGCAGAAGATGAAGAGGTGGAAGAAACCATTGGGGGAAAATGATGCTATGGCTGAAGGCTGCCAAAATCCCTGGGTCTCACTGCAAGGCAGGTGGCAGATGCATTCTAACTCGACAGATCCTAAACACTAGCTTGACGCTGAGAAACGCCCAAAAAAAATGCAGAGTCTGGGAAGTCAAGGTTGACAAACTCCAAGATGCCTTCATTAATGACTGTGCTAAAACCCTAACACAGACCATCAGTGCATAGACTCATCTGAATCAGGAGCAACAACATCAACATTGAGGGAATAGTAAGTGTCAGAAACAGTGCAGCTGAGGTGGTACAGACATCAAAAGCATAGAAAATGACATCAACATAAAAAGGATGCAAAGACGGTCAAAACAGACATCCTCCTGGCATAACTACTGCCAAGTCAGCATTTGAGTATGCTAATTTACACATTCCAAGAACTGTAATCTGCTTCAAAGTTCTCCAAGTCTTTAATCCCTTTCATAACAACTACACCCAAAAAACATTTATATCCTGACAGAAGTGCTTCTCACTCATGTTCTTTAACCACATTTCACAAACACCATCAACCACAATCTTACACGAACAAAGAAAACTTTCCAATAACAAAACCTTTACTGGTAATGATCCTGGCATTAACAACCAGTACAGATAAACCACATGTTGCCATCTGTAAATTGTTAAAATGTCAGACCTGCCATAAAAACTTGTTTTGTGTTAGCCACATAACTATAACACATCTACTGCAAAAATTAATCTTCCATTGTCTTGACAAATGAACACCATCCTGTCTAAATACATGCATGGCCAATATTAGGCTTGGATGTTCCATAAATTTCCACTTTGTAAAATAGCCTAGTACCTACCTATGAAAAAATGGCCATCGGCCCAAGGGCCTACGTAAGCCTAGCCAACAAGGTTCCCTGGCTTACGCCACCCAAGGAAGTTATTTTCCTGTGCCACTGTCGAGCAGAGACAGAGAAGTGATCCCACGGGTTTATTTCATATTTCCCATCCACTCATCAAGATTTTTCTTGAAGAGTGCTAATGAAGAACTTTGCTTGACATTGATGGATAGCCTGTTCCAGAGTATGGGAAGTCTCTGGGACAGGAATCTATCCCTCCAGCATGTCCTGTTTATTGTGGTGACAAGGTTTAGGTCCCTAGAGCGTGTAGCTCGGAGGGACTGGGATTTCTTTAGGTGTAGCATGTCCAACAGCTCTGGGTTTGACATAGCTTTATATATGTCAGGCAGCGATCACCTCGGAGTAGGCGATATGCTATGGAGTAAAGCTAGAGTTTTTTGAGACTGTCAGTGTAGGGCATTTGTTTGAGGCCAGTAATCCTCTTTGTGAGGTACTTCTGTGGCCTTTCCAGCTGCTGCAGATGTCTTGTGAGGTACATTCCAAAAGGGGCGTTGTACTCTATAATGGGTCTGAGTGTTGAGTAGAGAGGAACAATGACCTCTTTTTTCCTGGAGGAGAACCCTTTTATGATGAGGTGTGCCACGTAGAAGGACTTCCTGACTACTGTGGCGATGTGACTATCAAAGGAGAGACTACTGTCCACCTGGGTCCCAAGGTCTCAATCACACATTCGGTGTTAAGTAGATTGCTGCCCATGTGGTAGTTCATGGGTACAGAGTTTTTACCACAGGGGATGATACTGCACTTTTTGGCATTGAGCTTGAGACCAGGCATTTGTCTCAGTGAGGCCCTTCTGTAGGATGCCCACATCATTTGGGAACTTGACTATGGCTCCTAGTTTGCAATCATCTGTGAACTTCGTAAGCCAGAGGCCTTCTGTGTTTGGTATCTACTTCTCTGAAGTACAGGCTAACAGGAGAGGTCCCAGGACGGAACCCTGTGGTATTCCACTTGTCACTGCTTTGAGGTCAGATTTGGAGTCTGCAACTTTTTGTTCTGTCAGTGAGCCAGTTGGCAACCCATCTTGTGACATAGGGATTTATACCTAGTTTAGGAAGTTTAGCTATAATTCCAGAATGGGGGATGGTGTCGAAAGCCTTGGCGAGGTCAAGATAGGCTGTGTGAACAATCTTACCCTCATCTACGGCTTTGGCGACTGTCTCAAAGAAGTCGAGAGGCATGATCTGCCTTTCACAAACCCGACCTAATGAGTTCCATGATGATACGTTCCATGGCCTTGCAGACCAGGCTCGTCAGGCTAATAGGTCGATAGTTCCCGGAATCAGTGGTGGCTCCCCCTTTGTGGAATGGGTAACTGTTGCTGTGCGCCATTCAGTAGGCACAAAGCCTGATGCAAGGCTATTATTGAACATGGTGCTTAAGTGGGGAGCCAGTTCGTTCTGAAGTTCGTGTAAAACGCAGCCTGGGATGTTGTCCGGTCCCCATGGATGCTGTGTTTTTGGCTTTAGAGAGTGCAGCTTTTACCTGCGTAGTTGTGATTACAGGGACTATGCATTCTTCCTGTATAGATATGGGCCCTTTAGGGGCTGTGGGGTGGGTAAAGTTAGCACCGAACCTGCCAAGATGTTGGCAATATCATTTGGTTCTGTAATTTTCATGCCATTGTGCTGTAACTCAGAGCAGATCTGGGTGTTGCCATCGAGATTCTTGACATAGCTATAAAATGCTTTGTGGTTGTCCTTAGAATTAGTGCCGATTTTGTTTTCGTAGCTAGCTTTGGAAGATCTATAAGGGATCTCAGCTTCTTACTAAGGCTGACCAGGGAGCTCCTCCACTCATGAGATTTTACTCTCTTTTGCAACAGTTTCTTCTTTCTGTTGTACAGTTTGTTTATGGCAGGGGACCACCAGATTGGCTTCCTTTTTTGGAGGACAGCATCTTGGTTCTGTTTGTGACACCATGATCCATGCACTCGTGTAAGTGCTTATAGAGTTCATGTGTGTAGGATTCAGCAGTCGTAACTGTATTGTCCATCTGCATGGGTGTCATGAAGTTCACCACTTCTGTCTTAAGAAGCATGAAGTTGGCTTTGGAGAAAATTTTCACTGTGGTTTCCTTAACGAGGGGTGGGGGCAGGATGTGGATATCAAGGGTGATTATGGTCGGATCGGACCAACGAGGAGTTGACTTCAGGTGTGGAAAACCGGTCACTCATGTTGGTAATGGACTAGGTCAGGATATTGTTGCCCCTGGTGGGATGTGGATAAGTTGATCCAGGGCATTGGAGTTTATGAATTCCAGAAAGCGTTGAGCTAAGGAGTTGGTACACAAGTTAGTCATCACAGTTAATGGTGGGGTAGTTGAAGTCGCCCATTATTAGGGTGTTTGGTTGAACCCTAATATTTTCCAGTACATCAAGAAAAGAGGAGTGGGAATCCAGGGGCATGGTGGGGGATCTGTAGCAAGCTACAATTTGGAGTGCAGTTTTACCCAGAGTTAGTTGCACTTGGATAACCGCGGATGCATTATGCTGAGCAACTAGCCAGGAGGCGTGGAAATCCTTAATGAATATGGACACACCTCCGCCTTTGGTTACATGGCAGAAAAGTGTGGTACGAGTTATAGCCTGGTAGTGCAGGGGTGCTTTCTGGAGCCTTGAACCAGGTCTCAGTCACTGCACAGATATTGATGTTCTCCATTTTAAGGAGTGCCTCGAGTGAGTGCATTTTGAGATTTAGACTTCAAGCATTGAGTAGCATTACCCTCAGGTTTTTGCTTGCCTGTTCCTGCTACAGTGGTGAATTTGTCATTTGAACCTTGCCTAAAAAAGGCACTATAGGGGCAGCAAGAACCTTAGCCAGTATCCAGAATCCCAGGGGCGACAGGTGCAGGCCATCTGTGGCAAAGCATCGTGATCTGCCGACCATGTCATCCCAAGCAGACAGATACTGGATCCCCTTAGAATGACACCAGAAGCTTAGCCAATTGTTGAAGTCAATCATTTTGTCCTTTTACTGCAGTATCATTCTGGGCGATGGCAGAATGCTACTCAGGGCTAGGGTCATACCTGCCTGGGCTACAAGATCAGAGAGCTCTTCCATGTCTCTTTTCATGTAGTACAGGGAGGTACGTCTCAGGTCATTCACACCAACATGGACAATGACGGAGTCATATTTGTACTTGTTGTGGAGTGACCTGAGTGCGTCGGTTATGTGGCAGATCCTGGCACTCGACAGGCAGCTCGACAGGCAGCTGACAGTAACCTTCTCCTTGTTTAGCCTGGTGAGTGGGACATCAGTGTGCCTGACTATAGTCACCTATGACTAGTGTGTTGGGTACGTTGTTTTGCCTTATTGGCTGTGGTTGAGTGTCACACTGAGTCTGTGGCCTATGTATCATTTGGGTTGTGCTGGGGGATGGAGGTTGCTTACGTTTCTGCTTTGGAGGTCTCTTTTGCTTAGACAGATTATTATTGAGAGCCTCCATGAATGTTTTTGTGTTACTATGTGTGGATTTTGGTGGTGCAGATTTAGTGAGACTATGTGATGAGTGTGGTGTGGTGCAAATGTTTACCTTCTCCTCATGACTGTCAAGTTCAGTCTTGGTTGGAGAGAGCTTTACCTCCAGTTTGGCTAGATATGTGCATCTCTCACAGGTTATAGTGCTGGGTGGTAGGAAGAGAGGGTTGTCTGTGTACATGAGGCAATTTCTACATTGTCTCAAGATGCCCAGATTCATCAGATAGACAGGAGAGAACACTGGGAGCGGACCCTTGGACATACCTGAATAAAAAACTATTTTCCTCCACATAAGTAAGTGAGGAAAGGGAGTACAAGAGCTGTTTTTCTCTAAGCAAGTGAGAAAAGTAAGTACAAAAACTAATTTCCTCTAGGTAATGAGGAAGGTTGAGTGCTATAGTAATTAGCTTAATTTAGTGCTTACAAGTTCTGAACAAGTGCTGAGCACGAATAAGCAAATTTAAGTGCTAAAACTAAGAATCTGTATCTGCACTAGACGAGTTACAGGACAGAAACAAGTGCAAATGCAGGCTTTCAAATCAGAAAGTTGAGAGAGATAGAAGAGATTGCCCAAACGGCCAATAACTACAATTTCTGGGACAGAACCACTCTATGTGGTAGACAGGTTACCTAGTGCTTACCGCTCCCACTGATAAACTGTAGGTATCCATCCCAAAATAATTTCATTCACACTAGTCTTTCTACTTATGTATGCAATTTGTAAAAGATGTGTCGTAACACTTGCATAAACTGCATTATCCAAGAGGCCTAAAGGTTCCCCACTAACAGTAATTACTAAAAGATGAGATCATTTTAATCAACATCACTAAAAACTGTTCCATACTTCGTTACGTTAAGGTGTTTTAAAGCCCTACTCACATTCTGTATTTTGCTCCTGGCAAGCATAACACTATTAAGACACTCATTATCCTCTCTGCAAATGTAAGTTTTCGGTTCATCTTATACTAGTAATTGGAGATTACGATGTATCTGACTATATCTGAATAATCTCCCACTTGTAATTCAGTAATGTTCGCTCCAACTGTTACAAAAGTATGATACTTAGCACCATTAGTCTTATTAATCTCATTGTTTGCATTGCTTATTTCATTTGCAAAAATATATCTCCTCAGTCATTTCATGAACGGATGTGACAGTTTTCCAAGCTGTGCCAATTGTACACCTGTAATCTTCAGTAAATCAAGATTTGCTACTAGTAATAGTAAGCAAGTCATCCAACTTCTGAAACGAGGAACAAGTCTCCGTCATTTATTACACTGTTTAAGACAGTTATGCTTCAGCAAACTATTAGTGGCATACTCCACATTCTCGACTTTCAAAGTAAAAAAAAAAAACGTAAGGGGAAAAATCGAAATCCATGATCACAGAATAAAAAAAAAGATAATTTAACTCAAATTATGTCAGGCATCATGCAAACAATATACATGCAGAGCTAACTTTGTACATGGGGAAAAACTGTATTGTAATCAGACTACAATGCTGGATGTCACCTCTCTTACAACTGCACCTTGTTATAAGACATAAAATCAAGAAGTTTCACAATAAAAAAAAAAAAAAAAAAAAAAAAAAAAAAAAATCACAAAATAACAATACTGACGAAAATAAAATAAATAAGTGTGCTCAACTCCACAGCCCTCTCTAGCATCGATTAGCATTTATCTGACTCATGTCAAAGACTCCCAACTAAAAATGAGCAGATCTGTAAAGCAAATTGCATAAATACATTTTTGGGGGTATCCTTCCTTCATCTATCACTTACAAAAGGAATGCAAACATGAGATATGGAAAAAATACACTCTGGTACTAGTGTGTTTATAAATGTTGTAAGGGGAACTCCTAGGACCAGCAATGATGGTCTTGACCTTTGCAAGTGTTCTAATGGAAATGCATAAAACAGGTGAATATATTTTTGCTTCCTAAAATACAAGGAATATTTTACAAATCAATGACATTATTACAAAGGTATTGTCGGTCTGTTAATCAAAGGTGATGTGACCCAAAACCCTTTTCAGCCGTAACAGTAAAACAGAGCTCACTATAAAAAACAACATAACGAATCAAACTCTGTTTTAAATTGAAGGCTTCACAAATAATGCACAACATCATATCAAGTCAAAGGCACATTCACAGTAAACTTAATAGAAGAGAGAGTAATGAGACAACTTTCATTAAGGTCAAACAAGTTTAGCATCTCCACTCCATGCTCTGAAGCCATAAATAATTATAGTTATAGCTTAATAAGTGATTAACTCTCAAAATTTCGAGCCCCCATAAACCCTGAGAACACTGCTGTCTATGCAGAACTGTTCACAGAACTCCTATACAAGCATGTTAATAGCTGCATAGAGGCAACTGTACCGACCAAGAAAAAGTACAGAACTAAATAAAAAAAAAAAAAGCCACCCTGGAAGAGTCGCATCATAATAGGCTGTACAACAGAAAGAAGAAAATCATGGCAAAAATTAGGAGGTGTAGCACCCAGCAGGGAAAAAAAAAAATCAGTCTCAATCTAAAACAACTCAGAGGACAAAGTTTACCAATGCTAAATTTGAAGTAAATTTGGTTTTCCCGGCCAAAGAAACCACAGCATTTAGCTATGTCTGCAATTCAAAAGGCAATACACAATTGTCTGCAGAGCTCTGTTAATGCAGCCACCTATAAAGCCACCTACACCGAGAGAGAAGATATAGCAAACCTAATGGCCAACAAATTCATCTCCAACTTTACCCCTCTCTCCCCTGCAACCCGCCCTCAGAAAATACCATCAACTATAACCCCCACCCTACTATCACTAGGGAACAGGTCCTTAATGATCTCTCTAAGGCAAAGAGCACATCATCAATGGGCCCAGACAATATCCCAGGATGCCCCCCCCCTTTCATTTCTCCAAATCTTTTGGGTTTTTAACACCATGACAGGAATGGACCCCGTTCCTAAATTAAAGTATGACTAAAGTTCATGAAATTAGTATTGTTTCGATCATTGATGTTAGCCAGAAGTGCTTCTTGCAGCACCCGCAATGTGCCCAGTAATGCCCTCTTCTGTAATTCGTACGGAGGTACATGTAATCGGTAACACAAGTATGATGTAAATTCTTTTAAAGACCCGTTGCTCCTACTAGTACTGGAACTGTCTGCACATCCTTCTTCCACATTACCCTCGTTTCTGCCTGCAAATCCTGGCATTTTATGACTGTGTAGCAATTTCAGTGATCAACAGTACTTTTGGCTTCTTTTCCTGGACTACTACATCTGGTTTTCCTTGCAGCTGTTATCTGAACTGTTGGTAATGAGTGATCCCATGTGATGTAAACTTCACCATTTTCTATAATGCTTTGTCTCTCATCTTTCCAGTGTTTTTCAGCTGCTTCACTATAACAATGTTTGCACAAACCCCAATGCCACTGTCTTGCCACACTATTATGGCTTTCAGTATGTGAAGAAAATGAAAAAAAACACAGTCATCTGTGTTAGCATGTCTGGTAATAGATTTGTGCCTATTCTCAGATTAACTTGTACTGTATGCCAGAATGCCTAACTGTGAAAATATATACAATTTTTTTTAAATGTTGAATATTTCCCTGTGCATATAGGATGTAACCTGTCGGTGTTCTGATACATTTCTAACTGCGCATGTTTGAGAGGGACATTCTAAAGTACTACAGAGAAAAAGGTGAAGAGTGAACCATGTCATTAGAATGTTCCTGGAGGCTAAGTGATTAAACAGTTGATTTTTCAAACAGCTGTTATTTTTTTTTAAATGAGACAGTTGAGCTGGCAGTTTTGTTAAGTACTGAGCAGTCAGTGGACACCCATGATAAAGAACTCACCAAAAACTGTAAGCCTGCCTTTTGCCTTGCTGTTGTATGTTAGATTAGCTCAGGGAGAGTATTCTTTAGTTATATTAGGAAAGCATGTTAGATTAGCTCAGGGAGAGTATTCTTTAGTTATATTAGGAAAGCTTAGTTATTAAGAGAGTTTTTCTAGAATAATGGACTCCTATCCTGCAGTTTACATTTCACATTTCTAGTGACTGAATCCTGGTGTTTATTGAAAGTTACCGATTTACATTCTTGTAACCATTTTACTTATTAAATGCGTTTTTCATTAATTTACATTGTGGCTGGAAATTAATGTTTTTCTTTAGAGATTAGAGAGTGCTTATACCTATTTGACACTCCCCAAGTTTCCTCAAAGGCCTGGCTGTTCTGGTCATAGTCATTTATTTTGATATTTAATTTTCATAACTGGACACCCCTTTAGAAGGGCATGAAGAGACTAACACGTTTCGAAGCCGAGGCGAGAGAAAGAGAGAGAGAGAGAGAGAGAGAGAGAGACAGACAGACAGACAGACAGAGGGACACAGAGACAGACAGAGAGAGAGAGAGAGACAGAGAGAAGTGCTGGCATGGAGCTTCTTACCCTTCAAAAGGGTCATGGAAGTAATGGGGAAAGGAATAACCAGACCCCAGAAGCTGAAAAGGTCAGCAAACTTTTTCGTCAGTACAGGGATGGAGATGACTTAGATCATTTTATTCACATCTTTGAGAGGGTATATAGACAATATGATGTTGACTGAGCTTTGGGTTCAGCTACGGACTTCCTTACTCCATGGTAAAGCTGTTCAGGCTGTAACAAAGTTAAATGATGTAGAGTGTCTGAATTACGATAAAATGAAATATTGCTTGCTTTGCTTGGCTGTTTCAAACTTGCACCTGAAGCTTATAGAAAAAGGTTTTGTGAACACAGTGGCAAGGCAAATGAAAGTCTACATGACTATACTGCTGACTTAAGTACTTACTTTCACAGATGGGCGAGTGCATGTCAGATCACCACTTTTGAGGGACTGGCCAGTCCTTTTGACACGAGAACAAGCCCCCAGTACTTTCCCTGATGACATGAGAGTCTGGTTAGCAGACCGTGAGTGCAACTCTGCAGAGGAGTTGGGGAGAAAAGGCGATCGCTACTTGGCAAGCATTGCACCACTGCATAGGAAAGGAATACCCAGTGCTATACATGGACATAAGGGAACCCATGGGGGCAGTCTAAACCACTTCAACGGAGTACACCAGTAACGGGGAAACTACTAATCCAAGTGTACAGTTAGGGATTAGATGTTTAAAGTGTAACCAGAGGGGCCAGATAGCAATAAAATATCCATTGAGGCAAGGTGAGAAACAGAAGGTGAGGGAGCAAGCAAGTGGTGATGACAAACCTCCAGGGATAAGTTGTTTAGAAACAACTGGGGCACCAAATCATCACCAAAAGTCACATCCTATCATAGTACATGGTAAACAGCCAACAGTAATCTATCCTATTTATTTCTGTTGTATCTCATGACATTTCTATGAATAGCCCTAATTACCATGTTCACTTGTTTTATCAAACTTCTAACTCGTGTTTTTTATTGCCTTTCTGTAGTTTACTTCTTTCATTGATCTTAATATATCTGCCCATCTCTATTAAATCAAACAACTTTTCTCTTAGATCATTTTCTTCTAAACTGAGGGCACATTCTATATTCTCCATATTCTGCATGCATTCTATTGAAAGTTCCACAGCACCCCCTGTTCCATGTTCTTTTCAGTTTTGTACTATATCACCCGCTGTTCTATCATATGGGAACGTAGTGGCCAGTAACTCCACAACATTGACTGTGTCAGGGTTGCCACATCTATCCCCATGGAAGGCTCCAAAAGTATCCTTATATGGCAATTGATCAGATGTTCCCCTCAACACTGGCTTCTCCTTAATTTGGGGATCCACTGATAACATCACAGCAGGATAGAGCAAAGTTAGATTTTCTACACTAAATCCTTCACTTTGCAGGTAATCCATAGCCTCAATTTCTATTTCTTTAACTTCTCCATTAATAATTTTTTTCTCTACCTTTTCTCGCTTATTTATTTATTTTTTTTGGTATTTTAAAATGCCCCCATATCCGGATGGCTTGGTCCGTATTTCTCTTCAAATATCTTTGGTGCTGCTGCTCTTTTTGCATGGATTAGTTTTGCCTTCTCCTTTGCATAAATGTTACACCATATTAAATCTCTCTTCCACATCCATAGGTAGGTACTAGGCTATCTGTCCGAAGGCATTTATAAGGCTAGCCAGAATGTGCTGGCTTTCGCCACCCCTTAGATTAGTTCCCGGTGCCTCTGTCCAGCACAGCCACTGAAATGATCTCCAGGGTAAACATTGTTTCCCATCCACTCGTCAAGGTTTCTTGTGACGAGTGTTAGCAAGGAGCTCTGCCTAATGTAGACTGGAATCTTGTGCCAAAGCATGGGAAGTCTCTGGGACAGGAATCTATCCCTCCAGCACGTCCTATTTATTGTGGTGAGGTTTAGATCCCTAGAGTGTGTGGCTCGAGGGGATATGGTTTTATTTATGTGGAGCATGTCCATCAATTCTGGGTTGAACATGGCCTTGTATGTCAAGCAGAGATCACCCCCGAGTAGACTGTATGCAACAGAGTACAGCTGGAGTTTCTTCAGTTGAGCTGCATAGGGCATCTGTTTGAGGCCAGTGATCCTCTTGGTGAAGTACTTCTGTGGTCATTCCAGCTATTGCAAGTGTCTTGTAAGGTACATCCCAAATGGGACATTGTACTCTATGATGGGTCTGATGAGTAGAGGGGCACAATGACCTCTTTTGATCTGGATGCGAACCCTTTTGTTATTAGGTGGGCTACATAGAAGGATTTTCTAACCACTTTGGCAATGTGATGGTTCCCCAGATCCCTTATTTCATCTTCTGTATTTAGGAGACTACCACCTATGTGGTAGTTTGTGGGTACTAAAGGGGTTGATTATGCACCTTTTGGCATTTAGCTTGAGGCCATGATTTTGACACCAGGTATCCATCTCAGTGAGACCCTTTTGGAGGATGTCCGAGTCAGACGGACTCAATTATAGCCCCTAGTTTGCAGTCTTCTGTGAACTTGGTCAGCCATTGTCCTCCTGTGCTTGCCTGTACCTCTGAGAAGTATATGCGAAATAGGAGGGATCCTAGGACTGAGCCCTGGATAACGCCACTTGTAACCAGTTTAGAGTCGGACCTAGCTCTCACAACTCTCACCATGTGGGTTCTGTCCATGAGCCAGTTGGCAACCCATCTTGTGACGTAGGGGTTTATGTTCAAGCTGGTGAGCTTGCCTAAATACCAGAATGGGGAATGGTGTTGAAGGCCTTTGCGAGGTCTAGGTAGGCTGTACCACCTTTTCCTCTTCTATAGCCTTGGTAACTGTCGCAAATTAAGTCCACTAGGTTTAGGAGGCATGGTCTGCCCTTAAAGCCGAACTGGGTAGGGTCCAGTGTTTGGAGGTTCCCAATGTCTCTGTTAGAGTTCCATAATGATGCGCTCCATAGCCCTGCAGACCAAGTTAGTCAGGCTTATAGCGCGATAGTTCCCAGGGTCTGTTGTGGTTCCACCTTTGTGGAGTGGAATAACCGTTGTTGTTCGCCACTCTGTGGGTATGTAGCCTGTGCAGAGTCTGAGTTTGAACAGAGTTTTTAGGCGAGAGGTTAGTTGGTCTTTGTGCTCATGTAGGACACAGCCTGGAACACCGTCCGGTCCCACTGATGCTGTGTTTTTGGCTTTGGAGAGGTCTGTTTTAACCTTAGCGTCTGTGATTTCAGGAGCTCTACATTCTTCTGGTATGGTTATGGGCCCTTTTGGGGGTGAGAGGGGGCTGAAGTTTGCATTGAACCTGTCTGCTAGGATGTTGACGAAATCGGTCGGTTCAGTGTATTTTGTGCCATTCTGCACTAACTCCAAGCAGATCTGAGCATTGCCACTTGAATTCTTGACACAGCTAAAGAATGCCCTGTGATTATCTTTAGTCCTTGGCAATTTTTCTTTCGAAGCTCGCCTTGGATGATTTTATGAGGGATCATAGTTTCTTGCCGATACTGAGCAGGGATGTCTTCCCTTCTTGGGATTTTACTCTTTTCCGTATTAGTTTCCTCCTTCTATTGTATAGTTTGTTTATGGCAGGGGTCCATCAGACTGGTTTCCATTTCTTGGAGGAGTGAGTTTTGGTTTTGCTTGGGATAGCACGATCCATGCATTCTTGTAGGTGCCCGTAGAATGCATTAGTAAAGGATTTTGCAGATTGGACAGCGTTATCCTTCAGCATGGGGGGCTTTGAAACTTTCTACCTCTGTCTTAAGTAACGTGAAGTTTGCTTTTGAAATGTTTTTCACAGTGGTTTCCTTGTCCGGGGATAGGGGGTGGAATGCGGCTATCCAAAGTGATTTGTTTATGGTCAGATCTAAACAGCGAGGGGTTGACCTACAGTGTGGAACACCGATCACCCATGTTGGTGATGACCAGGTCAAATATGCTGTCACCTCTGGTGGGAGTGTTGACCAGCTGATCCAGGGTGTTGGAGTTTATAAATTCTAGGTAATGTTGGGTAAGGGAGTTAGTACTCTAGTAGTTCTCCCAGTTAATGTTTGGGCAATTGAAAATCACCCAATATTAGGGTGTTTGGTAGGACCTTTCCCAGTGTTTCCAGAAAAGCGGAATGGGGGACCTGGGACATGGTGGGTGATCTATAGCAAGCTACAATTTGAATTGCAGTTTTTCCTATTGTTAGTTGCACGTGGATGATCACTGAAGCATCGTGCTGTGGCCGAAATGTATGGTACGAGTTGTAGCCTGGTAGTTCTGGGGTGCTCTCTGGGGCCTTAAACCAGGTTTCTGTTACTGCACATATTTTCTCCACACTGAGGAGTGTCTCGAGTGCGTGCATTTTGAGGTTTAGACTTCTGGCATTGAGTAGCAATACCCTACGTTTTTTTGTTACTTGTGCTATTTATGGCGATGGGTTTGTCTTTTCAGCCTTGCCTAAAAAAGGCACTATGGGGGTGGCAAGATCCTTGGCCAGTATTCGAAAGCCTAATGGTGACAGCTGCAAGCCGTCTCTAGCGAAGCAACTTGGCTTGTCGAGCATGTCATCCCAGGCAGACAGACACTGGATCCCCTTTGAATGACACCAGAAACTTAACCAATTGTTGAAATTGATAATTGTTTCTTTATACCGTGGTATAATTCTTGGTGAGGGCAGGATGCTACTCAGGGTCATACCGGCCTGGGCTACATAATCAGAGAGCTCTTCCATGTCTCTTTTCATGTAGTCCAGGGAGGTACAGCTCAGATCATTCACACCAACATGGATAATGACAGAGTCGTATTTGTACTTCATTGCCTCAAAATGCCCAGATTCACCAGTTGGACTGCAGAGTACACCTGAAACTGCCCTTTGGACATGCCTGGATAGGTACAGTGAACTGTTTTAATGAATGGCTGGTAAGGTCGAATAAAGAGCCTTGCCCTTCTGTACAGTATAGGGGGGGGTCTAGTGCTAGGGTTTATAAGTGCTTGCTATGAGTTTTGAGCAAGTGCCAGGCTGAGAAATGAATGGCTTGAGTGCTTAAGTTGAAAGTTTGTCAAGTTCCAAGGAAAAAATTGAAGAGGAGACTTTGTGGAGGTGGGAACAGTCATACCCTAGCTAACCTGCGCTGCCCGGGGGGGCAAAACCGGGCAAATGCGTTTTTTTATAGTAGGGAAATGAAAGAGAGAAATTAGCCCAAAATGGCCAATCAACTACTAATTTCTGGGCTGAAACCACTCCTCCAAGGACAGATAAGGCTGCTAAAAGCTCCCCTCTCGCACAGGTGAACAGAGAAACTTCCTTCTATCCAAGTAAGGTATGGGCAAACACAGAGATTTGTAACACAGCCCTGAAGTCATCACTAACCTGAAAACTGGACTATACTAGCTTAGAAAGGCAGGGAACAAGTGTATACATTTTGTTTTCAGAAAATAAATCAGATACAATCAAAAACCACTTTAAATGCACAGAAAAGGATACTTATCGTTATATATCTCAGATCAGAGTTGTAGTCAATGCCCCTAGTAACAAAGTAGGAAGAAACACAAATGCAGTAAAGGCATATGAATAAAGTGCAATTTTATATACACACACACACATTATATATATATATATATATATATATATATATATATATATATATATATATATATATATATATATATATATATATATATATACACACACACACACATATATATATATATATATATAGTTATATATATGTATACATACATACACACGCACACTTTATATATATATATATATATATATATATATATATATATATATATATATCTAATCTATCTATATATCTATATATATATATATATATATATATATATATATATATATATATATCTATATATCTATATATCTATATATATATATAAAACAATAGAAAACGAACAAACTGATTTAAACAAGTTACCCAATTAACCAGAAAAAAGCTCAGAATTGATCCTGTTCCAGCAGTCTTCAATCAGATAAGTTCTAACTGCACACTCCTGCCACTAGGGTGCAGGGAACCTTCTCCCAAAAAAAAAAAAAAAAAAAAAAAATGATGGCCTGGATCAGTGCTCAAGTTATACAAAACAAAGCTAGCATAGCATTCAGCAGGCCTGAATCTGGTCTATGCTACAGCAACAAGGTGCACCATATGTCTTCTTCAGATATCTCCTGCTCCTCCCGTTTCTCTTTAATTGGAGGACTTGTTGTTCCATCATGCTGTGATATAACCTATGTTAGGCCTTCTACACCAAATCCTTCATTTCACAGGTATTCCATAATTGCAACTTATTTTTTTTTTAACTTCTACTTTACTAACCTTCTGTTCTACATCCCCTGTGATATTTTTTTTTTTACTGTGAAATTTTCCATATCTGGATGGCTTTGCCTGCATCTCTCTTCAAATATCCTTGGGGCTGTTTTTTTTACTGATGAAATTCAATTTGGCTTTCTCCTTTGCATAAGTATTGCACCATATCTGATCTCTCTTCTTTCCAGTGTCCATATTTCTTTTTTTAAACCTTTAAAAAATCCCTAGATTTTGTTCTTTATATTTTTGCACTTCCTCCATTGCTTGTTTTTACACTTCCTCCGTTGCTTCTTTTTCCAAATGTCCCAAGGTTTCTTGGGCTATATAATGTTTTTCATAAGTCTGCTGTATTAATGAACACAGCTTTTGATTTGAAGCTTCTGACAAGTTTGCCTTTTGCAAGTATTTTTCTTTCCTCTAATTTCGCTCAATCTTTTTATACATTTTTCTGTCTGGAAATTCTGGGCTTCTTCTTGCATAATAGTAACACTACATAAATTTCTTTCTTATCCTCAAGTCCACTCTATTGTCTTTATGGCTATTTTTTGGCCTATCAATTTTTGTGGACTACTACTACTACTTTCTACAACAGGGGTGGCCATCCTCCACCTGGGCCTGGTCCCACTGTAGGAATGTTTCCATGTCTTGAGGATTCTACACTGTCATTTTTTCCATTCCTAGCACCAGTGGGTCTTGTGCACCCAGTTATATTTTTTATTTTTAACCTACTACTGACCATGATCTATGTTACATAAAATACAATCTATATAAAAGTGTTGTCTTGGTGAGATTCTGTGAAAAACAGGGTCCACATCCCGAAAGTACTCACAAAGACTTGAGGATGAATTCAGATCCAGCAATACTACTTTCCTTTGCTTGCTGATTTATCATCTCTCCATCAGGCTCGATTTATCATCTCTCCATCAGGCTCTTGGGAATTGCTATTTAACTGTAGCTTCCACACATTTCGTACCTCACAAATGGAGAACGGCAAAAGTAATCTCTTTGCACAGGAGGTAGGCCATCTATATAATAATCCATTCCATGGTCTTGCATATCAGACTAGTTAGGCTGATGGGTCTATAATTTCCTGGATCGATGGATGCTCCACCTTTGTGTAAAGGGATGACAGTGGCGGTCCTCCACTTGGCTGGGACAAAGCTGGTACTAAGGCTTTGGTTGAATAGGGTGCCTAATGGTGCTGCAAGTTCATGTAGGAGGCAGCCTGGGATGCTATCAAGTCTCATGGAGGCTGCATTTTTTGCCTTTGAGAGGGCAGTGATGACCTGTTTCCTAGAGATAAGAGGTGGGGGACAGGTAATGGGGATGTCCTGATTTACTGATGGGGGGGGGGGGGCAGAGGAGAGAAATTTTCGCTGAATCTGTCAGTCAGAAGACTGGCTATATCTACAGCATTTGTGTATGTGGTACCCTTGACCACCAGTTCAGAACAGATCTGCGTGCTTCCTTTGAGACTGCAGACATGTGAGAAGGCGGCATTATGACAGTCTCTAGTAGATGTGGCCAATTTGGACTCTAAGTTGGCTTTAGGGGATTTTACTAGTGCTCTTATTTACTTGTTCAGGCTAAGGAGAGATTGCTTCCAGTTGGGCACCTGCTCCTTCTTGGCCCTGGACAGCAATTTTTTTCTTTTTGTTATATACTTTGTTAATTGCAGATGTCGGTCCCAAGCCCGGATAAATGGGGAGGGCAGGAAGAGAGGAGAAAGGCTAGGACTGTGTTAGTGAGGGTCGGAACTTTGAATGTTGGCAGTATGACTGGTATAGGGAGAGAGCTAGCGGATACGATGGACAGAATGAAGGTTGGTATATTGTGTGTGGAAGAGATCAGATGGAAGGGGAGTAAGTCTAGGTGCATCAGAGGTGGGTTAAAATTTTTTACCAAGGAACAGTAGGCTAAGAGTGTTTTGGAGGTGAAAAGAGTGTCGGATACAGTGATGTTTATGATGCTGGAAATTGATGGTGTAATGATGAATGTTGTTAGTGCATATGCTCCACAAGTTGGGTGTGCGATGGATGAGAAAGAAAAATTTTTAGAGTGAGTTGGATGAAATGGTGATGACTGTACCAAAGGGTGAGAGAGTGGTGATTGGAGCAGATTTCAATGCATGTTGGTGAAGGGAACAGAGGGGATGAGGAAGTGATGGGTAGGTATGGTGTTAAACAAAGGAATGCAGAAGGTCAGATGGTAGTGGATTTTGCGAAAAGGATGGACATGGCTGTGGTGAATACGTATTTTAACAAGAGGGAGGAGCATAGGGTGACATACAAGAGTGGAGGAAGGTGCACACAGGTGGATTATACCTTACGTAGGAGGGCAGGTTTGAAGGAGATTGGAGACTGTAAAGTGGTGACCGAGGAAAGTGTAGTTAGGCAGCACAGGATGGTGGTTTGTAAGATGACGTTGGTGATCAAGAAGAGGAGGAGGAGTGTGAGGGCAGCACCAATGATCAAATGGTGGAAATTGAAAAAGAGTAATTGTGAGGTGGAGTTCAGGGAAGAGTTAAGACAGGCACTGGGTGGCAGTGAAGAGTTACCAAAAAGCCAGGTAACTACAGCAGAGCTAGTAAGGGAGACTGCTAGAAAAGTGCTTGGTGTGACATCTGGACAGAGGAAGGACAAGGAGACATGGTGGTGGAATGAGGAAGTACAGGAGAGTATACAGAGAAAGAGGTTGGCAAAGAAGAAGTGGGATTGTCAGAGAGATGAAGAAAGTAGACAGGAGTATAAGGAGATGAGGTGCACGGCAAAGAGAGGTGGCGAAGGCTAAGAATAAAGCATATGAAGAGTTGTATGAAAGGTTGGACACTAAGGAGGGAGAAAATGATCTGTACCGATTGGTTAGACAGAGAGACCGAGCTAGGAAAGATGTGCAGCAGGTAAAGGTGATAAAGGATAATGAGGGAAACATACTTACAAGCAAGGAGAGTCTGTTGAGCAGTTGGGGAAAAAAAAAAAAAAAAAAAAAAAGAGTACTTTGAGGGGTTGATGAATGAGGAGAATGAGAGGGAGAGAAGGTTGGATGATGTGGGGATATTGAATCATGAAGTGCAATGGATTAGCAAGGATTAAGTAAGGATAGCTATGAAGAGGATGAAGAATGGAAAGGCTGTTGGTCCAGATGACATACCTGTGGAAGCATGGAGGTGTTCAGGTGAAATGGCAGTGGAGTTTCTAACCAGATTGTTTAATGAAATTTTGGAAAAAGTGAGAGGATGCCTGAGGAATGGAGAAAAAGTGCTTTGGTACTGATTTTTAAGAATAAGGGTGATGTGCAGAGCTGTAGTAACTACAGATGAATTAAATTGATCAGTCACAGCATGAAGAGTAGTGGAAGCTAGGTTAAGAAGGGATGTGATGATTAGTGATCAGCAGTATGGTTTCATGCCGGGAAAGAGCACTACAGATGCAGTGTTTGCTCCGAGAGTGTTGATGGAGAAGTACAGAGAAGGTCAGAAGGAGTTGCATTGTGTTTTTGTAGACTTACAGAAAAGCATATCACAGGGTGCCAAGAGAGGAGTTGTGGTACTGTATGAGGAAGTCGGGAGTGTCAGAGAAGTATGCAAGAGTGGTACAGGATATGTACGAGGTTAGTGTGACAGCAGTGAGGTCTGCAGTGGGATTACATCAAGGATCACCTCTGAGCCATTTCTTCTTTGAAATGGTGATGGACAGTTTGACAGACGAGATCAGATAGGAGTCCCCGTGGACTATGATGTTTGCAGATGACATTGTGCTCTGTAGTGAGAGTAGGGAACAGGTGGAGGAGAAAAACACCAAATTTCAATAACGAAGGAAAAATCAAACAGCAACATGAAAAAATTTTTCATTTAATAGCACATCCTGGTAACTCGGCAATTCGCATTCAGTGGAACATTTAATCACACAAAAACACCTTGTTTATATGTCCAAAACAAATTGAATCATTAACTCATTAGCCAATAAATTTGGCCATTAGAAATACAAACGATTAAAGTGTCATTAAACAACTTTCACAAGACACTTCCTATTGAATAAATAGATGTATACAAATTTTTGATTGCTAAAAAACTTGGTGAGAACAATCTAAATATATATGAATTAATAAATACACTCTTAAACATGTATAAATACAAGTGCAACTGACTGACAAACAGTCAAAAGTTTCAGACAGTCAAACAAAAATGCCACTATCCAAATTCATTCCCCCCAGGTATAATGTATGGTAACCAAAAATCATTCTATGTTCTAATCTACTTAATTCAGTTTTAAAGTTACCTACGCAAAAATGAGGTCTAGCCAAATCACTAAAAATAAACCCATCAATATTGCCACTGTGCATCTCAACAAAATGATAAGCTACAGGACTATCCATATTCCCCTTCTAATGTCCCCTAGACGTTCTAAAATACGTATTTTAACCTTCCTAGTAGTTTGTCCCACATACCACAAGGGCCTGGCACAATCACATCCTAAAATACACACAACCCCAGATGACGAACAATCAAATTTTTCAAAGGCCAAATATCTTTTTCCATTTATTTTCTTTCCATGTAGGTTGCTGACCTTGTCACACACCGAACAACAGCCACAACGTTGCATACCCACTTGTATATCTGTTGTATATTCCAATTTTCTACTCAACAATTCCTTCAAGTTGTTATATTTACTATAGGAAAAAGTAATATGCCTGGGAAACAAGTGTCCAATAATCGAATCATCACAAACATCATGCCAAAGTTGTTTAAGAATTTTTTCAATGATTCTAGTGAGTATCTAGAAACAAAAATATCTGTTCTTGTTCAAAAGCAACTGGCAGCCGTTCATGATGCCCACCTCCCCCGAAACCTTTGCCTCTACACAATCTATGTTTAATACCTGAGAGTATAGTTTTCTCATAACCTTTAGAGGAAAGTCTCTCAAGAGCTTCATCAAGGACTTCCTCCCATAAATTCGGGTCCGAAGTATTCCTAAGAATTCTCTTGAATTACCCCTCAGGTAAGGCCTTAATCAAATGTGGCGGATGCATGCTACTAGCATGCAAAAAGTTATTAACCGAGGTGGGTTTCCTGAAAGGCTTGTGATGTACCAAATTATCCCTTCCTATGTAGAATTCTACTTACAAAAATGATATGTTTCTATGAGAACATTGTGAGGTGAACTTTAACCCATATGCATTATTATTCAAGTTTTCCATAAAACCATCAAACAGAGAAATATCACCTTTACAAACAAAAATGAGATCAATATAACGTTTGTAAAAAAACAACGTTATTGATGAAAAACTATTCTGAAACAAACTCCTTCTCAAATTCACCTATCATATATATATATATATATATATATATATATATATATATATATATATATATATCTCTATATAAAAAACTGCATAGGTAGGGGCAAAAGCTGCACCCATGGCTGTCTCTAACTTGAAGGAAAAAATCTTTCTTCCATACAAAATAATTGTGTTAAACTAAATTCCAACAAATACAGCAAAAACATGGTGCATGGCCCCTCACCCATCATCTTGTTCATGGCCTCCAAGCCCCATCTTTTGTAAATATTAGTATATAAAGATGAGACATCTAGAGTGGCCCAGTAAAAATTATCTTTCCACACCATTCCATACAGTGCTCTACAAACATACTCAGTGTTCCTTACATGAGAGCATACTTTAAAAAGATATTTTTTTAAATGAAAATCGAGAAATTTGTTCACTCGTTCAACAAAAGAGCCTATGCCAGAAATAATAGGTCTCCCTGGGGGTTAGTCATGCTTTTATTAATTTTGGGGATGGCATAGATGTAAGGATGACGCAGTTCGTTCACTGTTAAACATCACTACTCATAAGAAAACCTAACCTTTCACCTTTTTCCAACAATTCAGTAAGTTCATCTGAATACAATTTTAAAGATTGCTGCTTAATTTAATATAAGTGTCGTCCCCCAACAATGTTTCAATGATATGTTCATATTTAGTAGTGTTCATAATCACCCAGTTCCCTCCTTTATCAGCTGGCTTAATGGTTACTCTATCCAGCTTATTTCTAAAGTCTTTTAAAGCCAACCATTCACTTTTGCAGAGACTGAATGATCTATTTACTCTACAAAATTCATTAAATTCTCTTTCAATGCAAGAACATACTACATGTTCAAAAGCATTGATTGCTGATGAACGCTTGGGAGGGATAAAAGTACTGTCACTAGGAAAACTTGGTAAACCAATATGCCCATAACCCCCCCCCCCAAACATTTCTCCCTCAGATGAATTGCCATCATCAGATGTAACATTGTCATCTAACAAAATTTCATCATAATCATAGATGCTTAAGTTAAGCAACTCATCATCTTCTTCTTGTGTGTTAATGGGTGTTTGAGCATACGAAACAGATTTACGTTCTGAAAAAAAATACCCTTAAATTTAACTTCCGGATCAATTTCCAAACATCAACTATAATAATCAACTAACATGGGTGACTTAGTAGGTATGAACTTAGTACCTTTTTGTAAAGCACTTCTCATGTCGCCTGACAAATTAACATCAGAAAGGTTGATCACACAATTATCACAGCCATTATTATCCATAACAGTGAAAGTGTCAACAATATTGTCCAAATTAGTCCCATTATTGTCCAAATTGGCACAAAAAGCATTACACTAACTTCAGTTAAGTGCCGATGCTTCAGAGGAACGAAAAAAAACGTAGTTCATCTTCTTTTTCTCACAGAAATCAAAAGTAACAGCCTTCACTCGACTCTTCTTTGAACGAGTCTGCATGTTCAAATTAGACATTTTAGGGTTCTGTTCACCTCTCCTGTTCTCCACGCCATCGATGGAACTATCCATAACAATGTCCTCAAACGACAGACTTTTTCGGCTTCCACTTGTTTCTGCCGATGAGCATGAAGATCCATCCTCACTTCCTGTATTACGCCTTCTGAAATTCTGACAAAAATGACGTCCCTTCCGTGGCCAATTATACACTTCATTTTCTCATAGTCTTTAATGTCTCTATTAAGTTTCGATTTTTTTCTGTCCCATAACATCATTTTCCACTCGAATGACCTTCTCACTGATGTTTTTAAAGTTACTCTGGAAAACAAGCTATCAAAAATCTGTATACATCTATTTATTCAATAGGAAGTGTCTTGTGAAAGTTGTTTAATGACACTCTAATTGTTTGTATTTCTAATGGCCAAATTTATTGGCTAATGAGTTAATGATTCAGTTTGTTTTGGATATATAAACAAGGTGTTTTTGTGTGATTAAATGTTCCACTGAAGGCGAACTGCCGAGGTACCACGACATGCTACTAAATGAAAACATTTTTTCATCTTGTTGTTTGATTTTTTTCCTTCGTTATTGGAATTTGGTGTTTTTCTGCTTAGAGGCGTGTTTTGAAACCTGCGTTTTTCAACAGATGGAGGAGACCCTGGGGAGATGGAGATATGCTCTAGAGGCGCGTTTTGAAACCTGTGTTTTTCAACAGGTGGAGGAGACCCTGGAGAGATGGAGATATGCTCTAGAGAAAGAAGAGGAATGAAGGTCAGCAGGACTAAGACAGAATGTGTGTGTGAATGAAAGGGAAGATAGAGGAATGGTGAGGATGCAAGGAATAGAGGTGGCAAAGGTGGATGAGTTTAAAATACTTGGGATCAATAGTTCAGAGGAATGGTGAGTGTGGAAGAGAGGTGAAGAAGAGAAAGTACAGGCAGGATGGAGTGGGTGGAGAAGAGTGTCAGGAAGAGGAATGAAGGTCAGCAGGACTAAGACAGAATGTGTGTGTGAATGAGAGGGAGGATAGAGGAATGGTGAGGATGCAAGGAATAGAGGTGGCAAAGGTGGATGAGTTTAAAATACTTGGGATCAATAGTTCAGAGGAATGGTGAGTGTGGAAGAGAGGTGAAGAAGAGAAAGTACAGGCAGGATGGAGTGGGTGGAGAAGAGTGTCAGGAGTGATTTGTGACAGAAAGAGTGAAAGGGAAGGTCTACAAGAGGGCAGTGAGATCAGCTATGTTATATGGGTTGGAGACAGTGGCACTGACAAAAAGGCAGGAGTTTTTTTGTTTGGCATCTACTTCTTTGAAGTACAGGCCAACACTAAGGGACTCTGGCTAACAAAGTTTGCAGATGACTGCAAACTGGGAGCCATTATTGAATCCCCAAATGATGTGGATATTCTACAAAAAAGCCTTACAGAAACAGATGCTTGGTGCCAGAGCCATGGGCTCAAGCTTAATGCCAAGAAATGTATAGTTATCCCCTTTGGAAAAAAACATGTACCCATGAATTACCACATAGGTGGCAGGACGCTAAACATCGAAAGTGTTATGAGAGACTTAGGGACACAGGTGGATAGTGGTCTCACTTTCAATAACCACATCGCCACAACAGTCAGGAAATCCTTCTATGTGGCACACCTCATCACTAAGGGCTTTTCATCCAGAAAAAAATGAGGTCATTGTCCCACTGTACTCATCCCTCATTAGACCCATTATAGAGTATAATGCCCCGTTTGGTATGTCCTCACAAGACATCTGCAACAGCTGGAAAGGCCACAGAAATACCTCACTAAAAGAATCACAGGCCACAGAAATACCTCACTAAAAGAATCACAGGCCTAAAGCAGATGCCATATGCTGACCGCCTAAAAAAACTCCAGCTATACTCTGGGGCACATAGTCTGCTCAACATACAAGGCCATGTCAAACCCTGAGCTGCTGGAACATGCTCCACTTAAAGAAATCCCAATCCCTCAGAGCCACACACTCCAGAGATCTAAACCTTGTAATCACAATGAACAAAACATGCTGGAGGGATAGGTTCCTGACCCAGAGACTCCCCATACATGTCAAGCAGAGCGCCTCATTGGCCCTCTTCAAAAGCAACCTTGTTAATTGGATGGGAGATAGGAAATTCATCCCGGGGATCATGTCAGTTGCCCTGCTAGACAGGGGCCCAGAGAAGTAAATATCGTGGGAAGAAATATCCAGGGAATTGTTATGGCTAGGCTTGCATAGGCCCTAGGGCCGATAGCCTAGTACCAACCTATGAATTACAGCTTACAGCTGGATGTGGCAGAGTTAAAGACGTTAACATTTGCACTGGGTGTGACTAGGGTGGATAGGATTAGGAATAAGTATATTAAAGGGTCAAAGCCAGAGAGGCAAGATTACATTGGTTTGGACATGTGCTGAGGAGGGACGCTGAGTATATTGGGAAAAAGATGCCAAGGATGAAGCTACCAGGCAACAGGAAAAGAGGAAGGCCTAAGATAAGGTTTATGGATGACGTAAGAGAGGACATGCAGGTGGCTGGTGTGACACAGCAGGATGCAGAGGACTGGAAGAAATGTTAACAGATGATCCGCTGTGGCGACACCCAACGGGAACACCCGAAAGAAGATTATGATTGCAGATGTCCACCAGACAGGTTTACTCTTCCTTCCGGAGAATGATTTTGTCATGTCACGTATTCCTGATTCCATGCATCTATATAAATACTTGTATAGTACTTCAGTGTAGATTTAGACATTGGTGCCAGTTCCTACAGTGGGGGAAGGGAGCTGTGAAGCTGTTTATACCATCCCTCAGGTGGTTGTAATCATCGTTGGAGAAGTTTTTTCTTTGACCCTAGCTGGGGGGGGGGGGTCAGGGGAGATGGGGACTTCAAAAAGTGACCACTTTATGGTCGGATCTTACCAGGGAGGATGATACCGCAGGGGTGCTGCAGTGGTTACTCATGTTAGTTGATACCAAGTCCAAGACATTATTACCTCGTGTGGGCATTGACTAGCTGTTCCAAGGCATTTGCATTGATAAAATTTGAGGAATCTCTGGGCATTTGTGTTCTGGCAGTCTATAGTTAGGTAATTAAAGTCACCCAGGATCAGGGTAAAGGGTTGAATCTTGGTGGATTTGAAGAGGTCCAGATAGGTGGAAAGGGCATCTTGAGACAAATTTGGGGGCCTGTAGCTATCTATAATTTGAATAGGGGTCTTGTCAATGGTCAACTGCACCTGGAGTGTCTCCTGTGTGTCATACTGTTCGACCAGCCTGGAGATGTGTGTGTGTCTTTAATATATATATATATTGAAACGCCACCTCCTTTGGCTTTGCTGCCCACATTTTGGGGTCTGCATGTATGACAGGATGAGTAACCAGGTAAGGCTGGGGTGCTCTCCGCAGCTTTGAACTAGGTTTCTGTGACTGCACAAATGTCAGCATTATCCAGGGTTAAGAATGCTTGCAATGAGTGCAATTTCATGTTTAGGCTCCTAGCATTTAGCAGCATGACCTTTAATTTGCATTTTGTTGAGATTTTTATATTGGTAGTATCGACCTCATGACTTTTCCTAACAAAGGCACTATGGGGGAGGCAAAGGGCCTTTGCCAAAAGCCTGAAGCCCAAGTGAGACAGCCTGCATGATCATCTATCTCTAGCAAAGCATCGAGGTCTCTCGATCATATCTTCCCATGCCATCAGGCACTGGACCCCCCCCTGGAATGACACCAGAAACTATGCCAATTGTTAAAGTCAACCATTTTCCGTTTGTACTGCGGCATCACTCTGGGGTGACGGTAGAATGCTGCTTAAGGCTAGGCACATACCAGCTTGGGACACATTCAGTGAGCTCAATCATGTCTCTCTTCAAATAGTCCATGGAAGTAGGTCTCAAGTCATAAATGCCAACATGAACTAGGAGAGCCATAACAGTACCTGCTGTTGAGGGATTTTAAGTGCGTGTGTGATATGGTGGATTTATAAAACAACTAACTGTGACTTTCTCCTTATCCAGCCTGGTGAGAGGGACATCTGTTTGTCTGTCATTGTCCATGTTGGAGTGAATGACTTGAGACGTACCTCCCTGGACTACATGAAGAGAGACATGGAAGAGCTCTCAGATCATGTGGCCCAGGCAGGTATGTCCCTAGCCCTGAGTAGCATCCTGCCTTCGCCCAGAATGATACCACAGTATAAGGACAAAATGATTGACTTCAACAATTGGCTAAGCTTCTGGTGTCATTCAAAGGGGATCCAGTATCTGTCTGCCTTGGACGACATGATCAATGCTTTGCCAGAGATGGTCTGCACCTGTCGCCCTTGGGATTCTGGTTACTGGCTAAGGCTCTTGCCACCCCTATAGTGCCTTTTTTAGGCAAAGCTCAAAAGGACAAAACCACCACCGTAACAGGTACAAGCATACAAAATCTGAAGGTAATGCGACTCAATGCTAGAAGTCGCAACCTCAAAATGCACTCTTTCGAGGCACTCCTAAAAATGGAGAACAGATATCTGTGCAACACAGAGAAGTAAACACTGTGGGAAGAAATAGCCAGGGAATTGTTATGGCTAGGCTTGCATAGGTTCTAGGGCAGACAGCCTAGTACCAACCTACGAGTCGCCTATAACTAATATGTTGGGTTTATGGTTAGGCCTTAGTGGTTGCAAGCCATTGGTGCGCTGATTATGCATAGTATGTGATGTGGAGGGCTGTGGAGTTCTCATGCGTTTTTGCGTCTGAGGTCTCCTATCTTTGGGTTAGTTGTTGTTGACAACCTCCACATATGTGGGTGTGTAGTTGTGAGTGGTGTTTGAGGGGTAGTCATTGTGTTGACAACCTTTTCAGTGCCAGATATACTGGCTTGTGAGGGGAGAGAGCCTAGACTCTAGCTTCTTTATGTAAATGCATCTCTCACAAATTGTGTTCCTAGGTGGTGGTAGTACACGGTTGTCCATGTACATGAGGCAGTTGCTACACTCTCTCAGGATGCCCGTATCAACCAGGCTGGCAGAAGAATCCATAGGAAATTGTCAGAATCTGAGGGAGAGACGCCAGGGAGAGCTAAGGGATAGGGCTAAACCCAAAGTGCTTAAACCAGACTAAGAGGCTTAGAATAAACAGGCTTAAAAACAAGCAGTAATAAATGCAGCAGAGAAGATGCAATTGAACACTTTAGAGAAAAAGTAGCAGAAAAACCAAGATGAAGTGACAGAGTAGGAGGAGGAAACACAAATACTGTAAAAGCAGCTGAATAAAGTATTTTTTTTCAAGTAAAGTGGAAAGGGAGAAAGCAGATAATTCAAGGTTAAGAAACTAAGGGGGTTGGCCTTCCCAAACATTCTCTCCGTATTAGGTAGAATGAGCGAATGACGACACTGGACTGGGAGGAGTCTCTCAGATCAAATATGCACTAGGGGCGGGCAACTGCAAAGCTACCAAGTACAAGAACAAGACACCAGTAGGGATGGAGGGTAGGAAATTATGCTACAGGTACTAGCTACACTATTTTAGGCAGAAAACACTACATAAATGTTCATCACAGCAGAAAAACAGCAGTGAGACACTAAGTGAAAGTTTTAAACAGATAAAGGAGCAAGGAGACTCTAGAGAATGCTTTTAACTGGAAACAAATCAAGTTATATGATACACTCCTTGGCAGGAAATCAGAACAAACAGACGCTTAACAAATAGAGAATATTTCCAGGTAATACATTTCACACAGTGAAACTAACTAAAAATGCTTTACAAACAAAATGACAGTAACACAAGTGGAATGAATTATCATTCCACTTTCATTTCAATGGAAATAATTATCATGGAAATGATCAATAATAAACACAGGAAGCATCCAGACACTGGACTATTTGGTTTAAAGATACTCGTCACCTGCTCTCTCCTTGCGTAAGGTAGGGCATAAAGGTGACATTCAGGCATACCATCCTCTGAAGAGACTGCCCCAGTAGGAACAGCAGTCCAAAGAAAAACAAGGAGAATATGCACAGCCAGGAAGAGAAAAAGACCAGGGGGGTGGAGGGAGGGAGTGAATACTGCAGCGGTGAAGGCAAGGACATCTACATTTTACACAACTGTACTATGTCCTTACATTCACCGCTGCAGTATTCCTTACTAATGGGAGAATGCAAAAGCTCAAGAAGAAACCCGGGAGGAGGAAGCAGCAGAACCCTTCAAGAAGCTAAGAATGTCAGCAGCAAAACCAGCTCTAGAGATACCATCCAACTGGTAATGTTTGGTAAAGTTATGTACAGAAGTCCAGGCAGTAGCTTCAAGAATAGAATTAGCATCTAAGCCTTTGAAAAAAAAAAACACCAGAAGTAGTAGTCACAGCTGTAGTGGAATAAGCCTTTACAGAAGAAGGAAGGCTCTCGCCATGAAAAGTGCAACAAAAGGAAATAGCCTTTGAAATCCAAGTGGAAACAGGTTTGGCTGTTTCTAAGCAAACTAAAGACCTAGGATGAAAGGAAACAAATAACCAGTCAGACTTCAGGACAGCTGTAGTTTTATCCAAATAAAGTCTGGGCCGTCTATGCACATCTAAGGTATGTAGCACCCTCTCACTGCCATATTGCGGACAGGGAAAAAAGGTAGGCAAATTAATAGACTGATTACGTGACAACTCATTAACCACCTTGGTCATAAAAGGATTAATACGCAAGGATACCCTGTTCTCATGAACTATCAAAAAAGGTGGACAAGCCACCAGGGCTTGCAACTCAGACACCCATCTGGCAGAAGTAAGAGCTAACAAAAGAACTGACTTTCCAAGAACAATGTTGCAAGGAAGCTGAAACAGCAGGCTCAAAAAGGAACAGGAGTTAATTTTTCCAGAACAAAATTAAGATTCCAGGGAGGAGGAACAGGTTTCCTGGAGAAGTCTAATATTCAAGACGCCTTTAAGAAACTGCTTAGCCTCAAATCTAGAAGCTAACTGGGGAGTTAAAAGGCAGACAAGCAGAAAGAGCCGATAAGTGGGCCTTAATAGAAGAATAGGCCAAACCAGCATTGAGAAACTCACACAAATAAGAAAGAACCAAAGGAACATCTATAGAAAGTGGGTTCAGCTCACGAGAAAGACAAAATAGAAAACCTCTTCCATTTTAGAGAAGTAGGATTTCCTAGCCTCCTGCAAGACCTGCAGCATGTCCTCTAGGTTTGTCTATGAGGAATCAAAACCCTATCACTCACGGTGTCAGTTGAAGCTTGGACAGGTGGGGATGGATGAGAGACCCCTGTTCTTGTGTGAAGAGAGCCACCCTGTCAGATAACATGTGATGACTGCCCCTGGAGAGATCCAGAAGTAGAGGGAACCAGTGCTGTTGTGGCCAAAAGGGAGTTACCAACAGGATTTTGTGAGCATCCCGTTGAATCTTGAACAGGCCTCTTGGAATGAGAGGAAGGGGAAGGAATGCATAAAGAAACATCCCCTTTCAAAAAAGGGAAGGAATGCATAAACATCCCCTTTCAAAAAAATTAGAGGGCGCCCACCTTCCAGAGCAGACGACCTGGGACTCTGGCACAAAACAGAGGAAGTTGTCTCTTCAAAGGGGAGGCAAAGATCTACTTGAGGAGTACCCCATTGGGTGAACAATGTCCAGAAACACATCCCTGTGAAGCATTCATTCGTGGAAGGACTTGCTCAGTTTGTTTGCCACAATGTTCCGATCTGAATGAATGTAAACTGCCTGAAATGTCGCATGATACTGGCTAGCCAGATCCAATACCAGAAGTGCCAGCTGGCAAAGACAGTAGGAACTCGTAGCCCCCCCATTTGTTAATATGTCACATGACTATGGTATTGTTTGTGAATACCTTGAGAGGTCCTGCAGAGAAGAGAGGATAAAAGGCCTGAACAGCCAGCATAAGAGCCCTCATCTCTCTGATGTTGATAGGCGGCCACACTCCCTGAAACTTCAGGGAGCCAAACGTTGCCCTCCATCCCACATCCGAAGCTTCTATGAACAGATCCTGAGAGGGAAGCGGAGGCTGAAATGGGAGCCCTGAATTCAGAGACAACTGCTGAATCCACCACAGAAGTTTGACCTTGAGACACGGGAGAAGAGGAACAGGAACAGGAAAGTCTAGAGGATGTGCATGCTGAAGCCACACCGACTTCAGAAACCACTGGAACTTCATGTGGAGTCTGGTCAGAAGAAGCATTGGAATGGTGGAAGCCATGAACCCCAGAGCTCTCAGAAACTCCCTGGCTGAAATGGAGGCCAGGGGAAGAAGAGTTTGAAAGAAAGAAATGAGAGTTAATGCCTTTGGAGGAGGCAACTGGCACAGTTTGAAACATGAAACCCAGAAAGACATGATCCTCAGAAGGAAGTCAAGGAAGACTTGAAGTTTATTGTGAACCCCAGGGTCTGAAGAAGAGAAATGATAAAATGATGATTTTGCAAAAGGACCCCTGGAGAAGATGCCAGCAGGTCATCCAAACAAGGAAAGATTTGGATCCCTTGAAGCCCGCAAAAGGCAATCACACGGGCGAGGCATTTGGTGAACACCCTTGGGGCAGAAGAAAGGCCAAAGGGCAAAGCACAGAACTGAAAATGCCAGGAAGTAACAGAGAAAAGCAAAAATCTCCTGAAAAGAGGATGGATCGGAATATGGAGATAAGCATCCTTGAGGTCCAGAGACACCAGAAAGGTCTGAGGGAGCAAGAGAAGAAAAAGGGACTGAAGGGACAACATCCGAAAGGAAGGCACCTTCAGAAAGGTGTTCAGATGGGACAGGTCTAGAATGGGTCTCCAAGTACCTTCTTTTCTAAGCACTAGAAACATTCTTGAATAAAACCCTTTCCCCCTTTGGGGCACAGGCACTTCGGTCCTGAAGAACCTCTGGGGAAAAAAGGAAGCTGTTCCCAAGGAGGCTGAAGAATGCCCATAAAAGGAGGATGGGAAAAACAGACCATGAAGTACCCTTGACAAATGAGTGACAAAACCCAAAAATCCTGGGTGATCCGGAGCCAAACAGGAAGAGAAAGAGAGAGGCGAAGAGACAGAGGAATGTGGCTGGGAATGGGTGGATAGTCAGACAGTACCTGGTTTATCAGGAAAGGAAGGCTTAAGAATCCCTGCAGTCTGAGTGGCCTTAGCAGGAATCATCCATTTACTACCCTTTTTACCTTTGGGAGGAGGAAGAGACTGGCTATGAACAAAGGCTGGCTTAAAAGTGTAGTTCCGTTAGGCACAAGAGAAACAAAGACATGCTTAAGCTCCTTTAAAGCCTTCCCCTTGTCCCGAAGAGACAAATTAACCAGCAGCCGCTTCACCAAACAAGAGAATATTATCTAGAGGAGCATCCAGCAACTTAGCCTTAATATCATCAAGCAAAGGTTGAAGCCGAAGCCATGAATATCTCTTCAGAACTGAACCAGAAAGCAGCATCAGCCCTTGAAGAGGCATCTGCAGCATCATAACTACATTTCACAGAATGACAAACTACCCGAGAGGAAGTCCCAAGCAAGGAAAGAGCAGAAGATCTACCCTCAGAGTCTGGAAGATCAGAAAGAACCTGACAGGCCTGAGAAAGAGAGCCAAGAAATACCTAGAAATATGGGTCTGATAACGAATAGCCCTAAAAGGCCAGGGTAGAGGAAGTATAAACTTTCTTACCCAGCCTATCCATGGTTCTACTGTCCTTGTCAGAAGGCAGTAACTTGGACGAAGGAAGCAATCGAGATGGCTTATCAGAAGTGACAGACACCACCAGAGGGGTCAGCAGCAGGACATTTAAACAAAAAGGAACAATCCTCAGGCACCTTGTAAAACCTATCAGACTTCCTGGGAGCAGGGGGCAGGGAACCCGGCACTTTACAGGCAGTGGAAAAAACATCCAATAAAGCATGCAAGACAGGAGGAATGGCCGCAGGTTTAGGAGATTCCATTTGCAGTGACTCATAGTACCTCTTATGGATATCAAAAACCGGAGCACAATCCCACTTAAAAAGTCCTTCATCCTAGAGACTGTGTCCCCAAAGGAAAATTTCCTCATAGGGCTTATCAAGAATCCTCCTCCACAGACCCATAGTCTAAAGGAGAAGGAATCTGGGCAGAATAAGCAAGGGAGTCATCATCAGAAACCACCTCAGAAAAATGTAATTCTCTTAGCATTTCAGGGGAAGAGGCGGACCAAGGAGGAGCAGAAACTGAAACCCCTTGAGGAGGCTGCAACGAAAGTAAAGCATTAAATAACCCCTGAGTATAGGCCTGACACTCACTTTGTGGATACCCAGGAGCAGAAGAGACATGGTTAGTTTTCTGTTTCTTCTTCAGAGGGACAGCCATGCTGGAAACCTGTGAAGGCCTAGACTCAGGACAGCATTTCACAACCGCAGTAAGAACCTCTTCCCGAAAGAGAAATTGCAGAATCCCATTAGACCCCTCGGAAACAGTCAACCGTGGTTCCCTCTGAATGCCCAAAACGGATGCTTGCAAAGCCTCATCGGACGCGCTGCCCGCCAGATCCTCACCGGCCTCCAACCCAGACGTGGTAGAGAAATCTGACAAGACAAGCAGGTGAGCATCTGGGTGCATAATAACCTCAGGAGAAACACCCGGCAGAGGCTGGATAGCAGAAGATTCCAGCCTTGCCTTATGCACCTTCTTCCCAGATGGCTGACCCTCGGGGCAGGAGGTTCCATCCATAGTACCCGCAACAAGAAGCTTAAGTTGCTGGTTCTCAAGGTACAAGGAAAGGGAAAAAAACCTACTAAGAAGAGTTTTGGGGACAAATGCCTGACAAATTGCACAAGACGTATGGTCGTGAGCAGCACCAAGGCAATCTTTATGGGGAATCAGTCTCCCACACTGGCATTTCCCCTTCCTGAATGAAACAGCACTAAACAAACAGAAAAATTAACCAAAAACCCAACTGGGTACTTACCTGCAACTGTGGGGGCTCCAGCAAAGAGGAGTAAGCACAGAAAAGCCAATAAACAGAAAAAACGTATGCATGCAACAGACCAGCAGTTAAAACAGCTTTCGGACTGGCAGCAAGAAAGTTCTTGAGGATGGTATGCCTGAACGTCACCTTTATGCCCTACCTTACACAAGGAGTAAGCAGGTGACGTTCAGCATACCTTACGGCAGGGAATCTCATTAGTAAGGAATACTGCAGCAGTGAATGTAAGGACACCAGCAGTGACCTCGTAAGTGCAATGGTGTTTGTAAGACTAGCTAGCTAAGGTGTGCTTTACAAATCTTGAAAATATTGGATGAGGGTACAGCAGTCAAGATTCCTAAAGGCAGTAGACTGTGCTTGGCAAACAAGCCTATCAACATCCCCCACATTAAAACAATGGCAACCAACAGTGTAGAATAAAAACAGACAGCATTTCCAGCGATATCAGAACCATTTGTTTACCCACAACAGAACTCAAAGCAATCCAATCAAACAGCTCAGAAGTCCCAAATGAGTTATCAGATAAGGATTGAGCAGCCATCATTTGGTGACAGTTGGTAATTCCCTATTCACAAATAAACAAGCACATGTACCACAAACAAAAAATGATTATTACAACCCATCACCACTTTTAACAGTATCTTGTACGGCAACAGCATTTTTCAATGTTACCATAACACTTTTCTCGTTAACAGTTTCTCGCCTGTGTAATAAACACTGCAGCAGCTACCACCCAACATGCAGAACAATTGTCAAATACACAGGCCAGATAGCCATATTCTCCCATAAATATTACCGCACACTACCATTTTCTTGTAACATGTGAATGTTTTTGTCGCCCCCACCTAATGTGCAAAATTAAAATTAGGTTTCTCGTTCACCTTTTTATGACAAAAGTGATTTGAAATTAAAAAAATAAACAGCACACCATACTCTTGTCAACCTATACAACTGAGTGTGTGTTGTTAAAGTGTATTTTCACACTAATAGTGCACTGCGGATGATAAGTTAATTGCTATTACGCATTTTGTCCTAGCTACTTCATATTTATTTGGGCGGTGTTTTTACTAAAAAAATTAATGTTTTATTTAATCCACGGCCCAATTATATTTAGAATTTCCCCCTATAACTCAGGGCCCTTCCATAGGACTTAAATAGGTGAGTTTCTCTGCTTGCGCAGAATGCATCTATTCAAGTCTATAGCCACACTTCACTGAGTTCATGTCACTGGTCACTGAAGATAAAGATAATCTTTAACTTTCAGTGGCATCAGCACAGTGAAAATGAATTTAACAACTGCTGGTAAAAGCTAACGTAACAAAATTTTCCAATTCGGCAAAAATGCTAATTGGTGCCTTAAGTGCCACACAGACTGGTGTTAAAAGGTAGGCCGCAGGGTACAACAATACTCATTAAGGAACCAACTAACCAATTAACAATAGCTACTGACTGGCCAGTCACTGAAAAGGAATTCTTCTCCAGACCCCCAACGTTTGTACAGTACCAAGCAGAAAATCTGCTGTTTTGCTGGATTTTTTTCTTTTCAATTCACTGTTAACCAGCTAAACCCACTAGACACAAGTCTCTCTTTAGGGTAACCCAGTAACACTGGTTCACTGACTTGCTCAGAATCATACAGTAGGCAAATGAAGACTGACTGAATCAATTATGGACTGTAGAATAATAACCACTAAATATTTTAATTCTCTACTAAACTACCACTATTACTATTATAACCCCATAGAGTACTGAAGTTTGTTTGCATTTTTTTTTTACATTAGCACTAGATTTATCGGATTTCAGGATTACATGATCTGTGTCACAGGGCACGTAACAGTTTATTAAAGATATTAGAATGGAGCAACCTAAACAAACAAAAATAGTCAAAGAGAAACATACCCACAACATATGGGTACCTCAGAGTTAGTCATGTCCATAACACTAAAAATACTGGCCCATTTAATTGTCTCCTGTCAAAAATAAATTATGTTTGAGTTTAGGCAAAAGAAAGCTACAACAAATAGATCATGTCAACAAGCACTGCTTCTGTAGCAACACCTTTTCTATAATGTTGTAGACTACATCCACAATGCACTACACAACAGTGCAGATAAGCACTCAAAGCCATGCTGCACCTTGGACACAAGCCTATTGATGTGTTCCATTAACATACAGTTTCAAACAAATTGTCCAGTCATATAGTTTTAGTTGCCTCAAACTTTTGTCCTTGATTTTACTGAAAAAGAGCTGTCAAGAGAACTTTTACTATGCCCTAGATCCCCAGATGGGTAAGGTGGCCATTTGTACTGCCTTGGGACTATTGAAGAGGAAGAAAGCGTACACATAACTCTATTAAAGACTTTGGCATGTTTTCCAATTACTTCAGAGAAACTGAAAGCAGGCCTTCATGTGTGGCACTGCCTCTTTTTACTAGTTCAACTTTCTTATTACATTTGTTTCAGTAGGACCCCACCACCACCAACCAAGTCCAAGACTCTTACTAAAGAACCAACACAAGTCAAACATAGTTAGAAAGCCAACACTTACAAATAATGTCGTTTTTGCATTTAAGTTACCTGTAACACATTGCACTTAAGTTACCTGGCACTTGCTCACTAAAGCAATTATATAAGTCAGCACTAAAAATTAAAAGCACTACACCCTCACTCCCCACTGGCCCTGGTTTTCAATTATTAAGGAATTCCCAATATTATTCTAGCATGTCCAAAGGTCAGCTGTCAATCTCCTCTCCGGTCCAGCTGGTGAATCTGGGAATCTTGAGGCAATGTTACAACTGCCTCATGTACACAGACAACCCTCTCCTCCTCCCAACAAATTCCAACACATGTGAGAGATGCAACCATATAGCCAAACTGGAGGCTAAGCTCTCTCAACTCAGTACTGGCATAACCAGTCAGGAGGAGAAGGAAACCATACTCACTACAATTCCAGTCTCACATAGACCTACCACGACAGCAAGCCAAACACATAATCACATAAAAACATACTCGGAGGCTCTAAATAAAGATCTGCCGAAGCAGCAGAGACCTCCAAAGCAGACACCCAAGCAGCCGCTACCCCAAAACAAAACACGTGCAACACATATCTCACAAAGCCAGTGTGGCAAACAGTCACAGCCCTTAAGACTAAACAACACACCTGATACACTTGTAATAGGTGACTATCATCAGGCACACTGACGCCCCGCTCACCAGGCTGAACAAGGAGAGGGTCACGGTGAGCAGCCTGTCGGGTGCTAGGATCCGCCACATAACACAAGCACTCAGGTCACTCCAAGGCAAGTACAAATATGACTCAGTCATTGTCCATGCTGGTGTGAATGACCTGAGACGTACCTCCCTGGACTACATGAAAAGAGACATAAAGGAGCTCTCTGAGCATGTAGCCCAGGCCGGTATGACCCTGAGTAGCATCTTACCCTCACCAAGAATGATGCCACAATATGAAGACAAGATGATCAATTTCAACAATTGGCTTAAGTACTGGTGTCATTCAAAGGGGATCCAATGCTTGTCAGCTTGGGATGATATGCTCGACAAGCCATGATGCTTCGATAGGGACGGCTTGCACCTGTCACCCCTGGGCTTTCGGATATTGGCAAAGGCTCTTGCTACCCCCATAGTGCCTTTTTAGGCAAGGCTCAAAAAGACAAACCCACCTCCATAGGTATCACAAGGGATAAGAAACTAAGAGTAATGCTACTCAACGCCAGAAGTCTAAACCTCAAGATGCACGCACTCAAAACTCTCCTTAGCATGGAGAACATCGATATCTGTGCAGTAACAGAAACCTGGTTCAGGGCTCCCGAGAGCACCCCAGCACTACCAGGTTATACCTCATACCATGCTTTTCGCCCCAAAACTTGGACCGAACCACAAAAGGAGGGGAGTATCGATATTCATCAAAGATACCCACACCTCCAGGTTGGTGGCAAAGCACGAAGCATCAGAGACTATCCATGTGCAACTAACAGTGGGTAAAACTGCCTTCCAGTTTATAGCCTGCTACAGACCACCCTCCCAAACCCAGGAACCCCACTCGGCCTTCCTGAGAACACTGGAAAATATGAAGGTCTCTCCAAACACCATTATATTGGGCGACTTCAACTACCCAAACATAGACTGGGAACATTACTCTAGCTCCAACACCCTAGCCCAAAGGTTCCTAGAATTTATAAACTCAAATGCTACGGAACAACTTGTTACCACTCCCACAAGAGGGGAAAACATACTGGACCTGATCATCACCAACATGGGGACTCTATGCTCCAGACCAGAAGTGTATCCCTCACTGGTAAGATCAGACCATAAACTAATCTCACTGGATATTCACATCCCGACCCCACCCCCTGCCCAGAAAACCACAGTGAAAAACTTCTCTAAAGCAAATTTTACACTCCTCAAAACTGAGGTGGAATCCTTCAAAGCCCCCGGGCCTGTGGAAAATACAGCCCAGACCGCAGAATCCTTTATAAACGCATTCTATGAACACCTTCAGGAATGCATGGATCATGCGATCCCAAATAAAACCAAGACCCAATCCTCCAAAGGCAGACGTCCTGTCTGGTGGACCCCAGCCATAAACAAACTATACAATAGAAGGAGGAAAATACTAAATGATACAGCAAAATCCCAAAAAGGGAAGGCATCACTGATCAGTATTAGCAAAAATACTACGGGCACACATAAAATTGTCTAAGGCCAGCTTCGAGAGAAAAATTGCACAGGACACTAAGGATAATCACAAGGCTTTCTTTAGTTATGTTAGGAACCTGGGTGGTAATTCCCAGATATGCTCAGAATTAGTCCAAAATGACAAAAAATACACCAAACCCACAGACATTGCCAACATCCTAGCTGACATATTCAGCGCAAACTTCTCCCCCCCTCCCCACCAAAAGGGCAAATATCTATCCCAGCAGAGTGCTGCCCCCCTGACATCTCAGATGCTCAGGTAAGAGCCGCCTTCTCCAAAGAAAAAACACAGCATCAATGGGACCAGATGGTGTCCCGGCTGCGCCCTACATGAACTCAAAGAAGAGCTAAACCCAAACATAAAACTACTGTTCAATCTCAGCCTTACTACAGGATATGTGCCCAAAGAGTGGCATACAGCAACAGTGGTCCCTCTCCATAAAGGTGGTGCCTCAACGGATCCTGGAAACTATCGCCCCATAAGCCTAACTAGCTTGGTCTGCAAAGCTATGGAAAGGATCATCATGGACCTCATAAATAAAGATATTGGGGACCTACAAACACTGGATCCTACCCAGTTCGGCTTTGTTAAGGGCAGATCCTGCCTCTTAAACCTGGTTGATTTCTTTGAAACAGTCACCAAGGCCATCGACGAGGGGAAGGTGGTCCACACAGCCTACCTGGAACTCGCAAAAGCCTTCGATACAATACCCCACTCGGGCATTATAGATAAGCTCACCAGCTTAAATATAAACCCCTATGTCACTAGATGGATTGCAAACTGGCTCAAGGACAGAACCCCACATGGTTAGAATTGCTGGAGCCATGTCAGACTCCAAACCAGTTACAAGTGGTGTCCCACAAGGCTCAGTCCTGGGACCTCTCTTGTTCGGTATATATTTCTCAGAGGTACAGGCCAACACGGAAGGACTGTGGCTGACCAAGTTCGCAGATGACTGCAAATTGGGTGCCACAATCGACTCTCCAGCCGACACAAGCATCCTTCAAAAGGGCCTCATAGAAACAGACAACTGGTGACAGTGCCATGGCCTCAAGCTAAATGCCAAAAAGTGTATAGTCATCCCCTTTGGCAAAAACAAAGTGCCCACAAATTACCACATAGGTGGAAATCCATTAAGTACAGAAGAAGTAATTAGGGACCTGGGGACCCAAGTTGATAGCAATCTCTCATTTGACAACCACGTGGCCAAAGTGGTTAGAAAAACATTTCATATAGCCCACCTAATCATGAAGGGATTCACATCTAGATCAGGGGAGGTCATTGTGCCTCTTTACTCATCCCTCATCAGGCCCATAATTGAGTACAATGCCCCTTTTGGGATGTACCTTACCAGACACCTGCAGCAACTGGAAAGACCCCAAAAGTACCTCACCAAGAGGATCAAAGGGCTCAAACAGATGCCATATGCTGCCCGGTTAAAGAAACTCCAGCTCTACTCAGTGGCATACCGCCTGTTCAGAGGCGATCTGTGCCTGACGATAAAGCCATGTCCAACCCGGAATTAATGGACATGCTGCACCTCAGAAAATCCAAATCCCATCGAGCTACGCTCAGAGACTTGAACCTCAGCACTGAAATAAATAGGACATGCTGGAGGGACAGATTCATAACCCAGAGGCTCCCTTCACTCTGGAATAAAATCCCAGTCCAGGTTAGGCAGAGTCCCTCATTGACTCTCTTCAAGAGGAATCTTGATGAGTGGATGGGAGATCGTAGGTTTACCCCGGGTATCACTTCTGTGTCACTGTTAGATAGAGGCACAGTATACTAACCTCGAAAAAGGGCATAGCAAAATAAATTTAAAATGGGTGGCGAAAGCCAAACACATTCTGGCTAGGCTTATAAATGCCCTAGGGCAGATAGCCTAGTATGAACCTATGACTCCATTACTGCATTTACATCTGGCTCTTACTGAATGAAATATTCCTCAAAACCTACTCGTGTCATTTGGCTACTTCGTTCCACCTGCTTTGCAAGACAAACATGTAAAGTATACATTAAAATGCACTACTGTTTGCAAGGAGGGGTAGCTAATTCTTCACCAATAAAAATACTAACAAAATGATACCAGTAGACAACATAACATGACTAAGCTTGCTCAGGGATGCATTTTTAATGAAAACTGTAGCCCCTGGTTTCAGGGGCTAAAACCCACTGCAAAGGCGCCACAGCCATTTAAGGAGTAGTATGGTCATTGAACATAAAGTCAGAATATCAAAAGGTTGAGCAATGTCTCCCTTAAAAAAAATGTAGTGCCAATCATTAACTTGATATGGCTACAATGATATAAAAATGCACCAATATTAAGCGTGCACTTCAGTTTATTTTGCAGTCAGATCACACAGTGCCAATTTTCTGCTATGGCCTTGTCAAAGCAGATATGGCCAAGCCTTGGGTTGAAATATTCATTATCCCCTTGTGTAGGACTTAAACTTTTCTTTGTGTGTGTGTGTGTGTGTGTGTGTGTGTGTGTGTGTGTGTGTGTGTGTGTGTGTGTGTGTATATATATAGATAACATCCTCCCCAACCTTGCGTGAACCCATACTGCCTCTGGTACTATGTTCCACTTGAATCATGACATAAAACTCTGTACTTCCCCCTTTAAGACACAGTCTCCTACCTTTCATACAACACATTAAAAACTACAAAGTCAACATAGTCTTCTACTTTTCACGCAAAATCATAGTAGACTTTCTTCAATCTCTAAACACATCCATCTTTTAGGGTTAATAACCACTACTGTTTACTTTAATGACAAGAAAGCAGCCCAAGTACACTAAATTAACAGTTTTGACAGATGTGAACAACAAAGATTCGGTACAGAAAAATGCAAAACCCAGAACCCAGATGTATGAACCTACAGAAAATGTAATGGAAACACAGATATTAACTGTCATTAAGTAAACAAAAAAGTTTGGGGGAAAAGTATGATCCAAATGTTGACCAGTAACCCAAGGGTGGAAATAGAGATAAATGAATGCTGCAGTACACTGGTACAGCTATCACAACTGGAACAAAGAAGCACTTGACATAAATTACTGGTACAGTTTCATCTACACTATGTTCTAGACAGTAAATTTGCAATGCAGAAAGGTCTCACTAATATTGCACAGCCTCAGCTTAATCTTCTACGACTTCTACAATGCTCTTCATGAGAAGAAGAAAGAACTGTGTACATAATACCCAGACTGGCAAAGAAAGAACAACCTGACACGGCAGACAGTAGTCATGCAAAGGATTCCACACAGCAGCCCAGAGATTCAGTTTTAAGTTCATAACAATGGTATTGTCTCTTTTCAACTTTTTTAAAATATTAACAACAAATCAACCGGACACGAGTAGATTCTCCCCAGCTTCCTCCTGGGAGCTTCTCAAAGTAACATGCAAGGGGAGACTGGGAAAGACCAAGAATGTAGAACATAACACTTATGCCACCTGTGTTAAACTGTCAGTGAGAATGGTCAGCAAAAAAATATCAAAAGGACATCTCAGTATTGAGCACTCTTCAGGTCTTTTACTTGAACCTGGAGACTCTATTCCATGACAAGTAAAGGGGCTACAGTGCAAAATATCACTCACAACACAAAAACCTCCTGTTTACATTTCAATCCCCACTAAAATAGCCAATACAACCACATACTATTGTTTTCAGGAGGATGACCTCACCTGCACTCCTGGACTACAAAGGTACAAATCAAACTATATGGACAAGCATCATGAGACAGGTACTAAGGGGGGGGGGGGCTCAAACACAACTATCGTAGAGTCCCCTTGACTTGCTACAAGTAACCACTACCTAAAATGTCTCCAAGCCAAACAATGTACAAGGTAGTAGTAACTTCCAGAAATAATAAAGAGAACAGAAACAAGACCAAAGTGTTAGGGTACACAAACAAAGATGAAAGACACATACAGCTATCAGCTATAGTGATGGAAAAAAAAAAGAACTACAAATTTAAACTACATACACTGCAGAAGACAAAGGCAAAGTGCCTAGTGAAGATTACACTTGCAAACAAAAAAAGTGCTACAGGAGAATGCCCCTCTTTCCCTGAGCCCATGTATTGCCCCCTGCAAACCACAGATAAAAATACACTTATAAAAACAAAAGCACATTTGTAAAAACTAAGATGACAACTATAAAAAAAAAAACAAAGCATACTTCAAGCAATTGCCTCAGTTCCCGAAGAAATATAAACAAAAAAAAACAGAAAAGGGTTGGTAATACATTAAGACACTTTCTCTGTCCCATCATAACACGGTTTGCTCCAGCTGGCAAGTACAGCCAGTTACAAAGCATACTTCAAGCAACTGCCTCAGTTCCCGAAGTAAACAACAAAAACAGAAAAGGGTTGGTAATACATTAAGACACTTTCTCTGTCCCATCATAACACGGTTTGCTCCAGCTGGCAAGTACAGCCAGTTAAAACCCCACCCCTTCCAACAATGACAAAGGAGGGAGGGGCAAATCACCTCATAAAATGCAACTGGAAATAATACGAACATGACTTGAACCATTACAATAAGAAACGGTGCCCCACCTCAAGCAATGCAAATCTGCAAAATACAGTCACAGTTGCTATGTCCACTTTCGATAATTACAGTATAACACCACCTCTGCCACTGGTGTTACCATATACTTATTTGCATTTCAATTAACACTGTAATCAAGTACAATGTTTAAAAGAGAAAAACTTAATACAGACTAAATCACACAAATATGAAAATTTGGTTCCGTTTTCTACCAAGGAAAAAGCTAGACAGCACGCACTCAATTCAAACAAGAAACATAAGAAAAACAGAAAAGGGAAAAAATTATGGTGCTTCAAACTACAATGACACACTTCAACAAATACACACGTACTTGCCTCCAGACAATACACACACTCGATCTTGCGCTATTCTTTCTAAAGAAAAATCAAATGAATACAAAGCCCAACGGTGGTGGCCATGGCCCTGTCTCCTTCACATTCCACAGCAAACTAGGGTGATGTTACCTGGCAGTTTCTTCAGAAACAGTTGTGACTGACAAAGAGAAAGTACAACAAGACAACCATCTACAGCGCTTCCCACTTACCTATAGTAGAGATGAATGTGGTGTTGAAGGCATCGTCGGAAAACCGAAATAAGACACAGGTCTTCCCGACCCCAGAGTCCCCGATCAGTAGCAATTTGAAAAGCAGGTCGTATGTCTTCTTCGCCATTGGTACAACTTCTTCCGTGACTCGTTACTTAAGCGAATTCAGTACCATCTACCAACGCACAAAATTATGTTTTACTTGTTTTGCTTATATGTAATTTCAATTAAAACAAATTAATAAAGAATGTTTGCAAACCAAAACTGGGTCGTGGCTAGATTCCCATGGCTGAAGGGACCCCACTGTCGTCACGACTGAAGTCATGGGGCGTGGAAAGGGAGGAGTTGAAGAGGACTCCGCAACCGGTTGTCTAGCTGGAAAAGGAAGCGGTAGTAATATCTTCCGGTGTAATCGGCCATTTGCTACAACAGATATTAAAGTTTGTAAGAGTGGTGGGGTATACTGTAGCGAGTGATGAGGTATAAAAATCTATTTTAATAACTAGTGTAATAGTTAATTTATGTTATTAGTAAACGTAAAAATATTAATTTGAATTTAAAACTAGTTTGCTACATATGCAAATTGAATCCTTAAAGGGACTACTTTGTCATCCACACGGTATAGTCTTGATGTAAATTGTAATTAAGGCATTTTTGTCTGATTACTATTCATAAGTCTGCATAAAGCGGGAAGTATTAATACGTTTGCGAGTGTTGGATATGTGGGCTGGTCATAAAATTCTGTGTGGGAATAATTTCTCTTTGTAAGATATTTTGTAATATTGGTTTATGTTTAAATTGGCCTCATAGGCGCACTTTTCTTCAAGTACTCTTATTTACTAGGAGCTGAAACACGGTTACTGCCCCCTTTTAAGAGTGTAATTACATCTACAGGATAACAGTTTCCCTCTGGTATGCCCCCTATTTAAAATTGCAGTAGGTGAGAGAACCTTCTCTAGACTGGGACCTGTTACTTGGAATCACCTACCAACAGTCTTCAAAAATCTAGAAACCGTTAAAAGTTTCAAAGATGCACTTAAAACGCATCTCTTCATTCGATCTACCTTCAATTCCTATGTGACGATGGTTACGTAACTTACCATCCCTATCATAAATGCATTTAACCTTTTCTCAGCCTATTAATGTGGCATCTTATATGTAAATACATTTAATTGCGTTGTATTTTATTACATGTCTTAGCTTGCTTTATGAATGTATACGTGTACTTTATTCTCCGGTGCACTGTCACTAGATCTTTTAAGGTTACTCCATCTGCTTTTAGTGTTGGTTAATACATTCTGAATTTTGCTGTGTTTTGTGAATAATAATGATGAGTGAAAGATATTTTCAGCTCCGCTCCTGGCTGAAGAGAATCAACAAATCGCTCTACTTACTGGTGAATAAACAGAAAAGAAATACCTGTCAGAAAACTAATTCGAATTGTGTTATTGTTGCTCTTTATTTAAAGTACACTGGAATCATTGTATTTTATGGAATGCACAAAAAAATGTATATGTAGTTTTTTTTCCTTTGGGTTGGTTCATAGGTTCATACTAGGCTATCTGCCCTAGGGCATTTATAAGCCTAGCCAGAGTGTGTGTGGCTTTCACCACCCCTTAGGATGAGAATACTATACCCATTAATTTGCTGTGCCTCTGTCCAGCAGTGATACAGAGATGATTCCCGGGGTAAACCTACGATCTCCCATCCACTCGTCAAGATTTCTCTTGAACAGAGTCAGTGAGGGGCTCTGCCTCACATGGACTGGGATTCTGTTCCATAGTGTAGGGAGTCTCTGGGTGATGAATCTGTCCCTCCAGCACGTCCTATTTATATCCGTGTTGAGGTTTAAGTCTCTTGCTCTGGTGGATTTGGATTTTTTGAGGTGGAGCATGTCCATTAATTCCGGGTTGGACATGGCCTTGTATGTCAGGCACAGATCACCTCTGAGCAGACGGTATGCGACTGAATAGAGCTGGAGTTTCTTCAGTCGGGCATCGTATGACATATGTTTGAGCCCCTTTATCCTTTTGGTGAGGAACTTTTGGGGTCTTTCCAACTGCTGCAGGTGTCGGGTAAGGTACATTCCGAATGGGGCGTTGTACTCAATCATTGGTCTGATAAGTGAAGAGTACAGGGGTACAATGACCTCTCCTGATCTGGATGTGAATCCCTTCATGATCAGGTGGGCAATGTAGAAGGTCTTCCTAACCACTTTGGCAATGTGAGTGTCAAAAGAGAGGTTACTGTCAACTTGGGTCCCCAGGTCCCTGATAACTTCTTCCGTGTTTAATGGATTACCACCTATGTGGTAATTAGGGGTTACCTTGTTTTTCCCAAAGGGTATGACTATACATTTTTGGCATTTAGCTTAAGGCCATGGCTCTGGCACCAGTTATCCATTTCTATGAGACCTTTCTGGAGGATGTCTGTGTCTGATGGAGTGTCAATTATGGTGCCCAGTTTGCAGTCATCTGCAAATTTTGTCAACCATAATCCCCCTATGTTTGCCTGCACTTCAGAAAAATAAATGCCGAACAAGAGGGGCCCAGGACTGAGCCCTGTGGGACACCGCTCGTGACCGGCTTAGAGTCTGACATGGCACCAGCAACTCTAACCCTGTGTGTTCTGTCCTTGAGCCAGTTTGCAACCCATCTTGTGACATATGGGTTTACATCTAAGCTGGTGAGCTTTTCTATGATGCCCGAGTGGGGTATTGTGTCGAACGCTTTTGCTAGGTCAAGGTAGGCTGTGTGAACTGCCTTACCCTCATCAATGGCCTTAGTGACTGTTTCGAAAACATCAACCAAGTTCAAGAGGCAGGATCTGCCCTTGACAAAGCCAAATTGGGTAGGATCCAGTGTCTGTAGGTCCCCAATGTCTTTATTTATGAGTTCCATTATAATCCTCTCCATAGCTTTGCAGACAAGGCTCGTCAAGCTTATGGGGCGGTAATTTCCAGGGTCCGTAGAAGCACCGCCTTTGTGGAGTGGGACCACAGTTGCCGACGCCATTCTTTGGGTACGATCCTGTAGTAAGGCTAAGATTAAACAGCAGCCTTATGTGTGGGTTTAGTTCCTCATTGAGTTCGTGTAGCACACATCCGGGGACACCGTCCGGTCCCATTGATGCTGTGTTTTTTGCTTTAGAGAGAGCAGCTCTCACCTGGGCATCTGAGATGTTTGGGAGGCTAGACCCTGGTGGGATAGATATTTGTCCTTTGGGGGAGGGAGGGGAAAAATTTGCACTGAACCTGTCTGCCAGTATGTTGGCAATGTCTGTGGGTTCAGTGATTTTTTTTATCATTTTGGACTAATTCTGAGCATATCTGGGAGTTTCCACCCAGGTTTCTAACATAGCTAAAGAAGGCTTTATGATTGTCTTTTGTGTCATTAGCGATTTTTCTCTCAAAGTTGGCCTTGGATGATTTTATGAGTGATCATAGTTTTTTGCTAGTATTGATCAGAGATGCCTTCCCATTTAAGGATTTTGCTCTCTCATGTAGTAGCTTTCTCCTCTTGTTGTAGAGTTTGTTTATGGCTGGAGTCCACCAGACCGGGCGCCTGCCTTTGGTGGAAAGGGTCTTGATTTTATTAGGGATTGCTTGATCCATACATTCCTGGAGGTGCTCGTAGAAGGCATTTGTAAGGGTTTCAGCAGCGTGGGTTGTGGTTTCCACTGGCTCGGGGGCCTTGAAGGATACCACTCCAGTCTTAAGAAGTGTGAAGTTTGCTTTTGAGAAGTTCTTCACTGTGGTCTTTTTGCTGGGGTGGGGGCGGATGTGGATCTCCAGTGAGATTAATTTATGGTCTGATCTCACCAGTGAGGGATATACTTCCGTGTGGAGCATTTTGTCCCCATGTTTGTGATGATCAGGTCTAGTATATTTTCTCCTCTTGTGGGAATGGTGACTAGTTGTTCCATAGCATTTGAGTTTATGAACTCAAGGAACCTTTGGGCTAGGGTGTTGGGGCTTGAGTAATGTTCCCAGTCTATGTTTGGGTAGTTGAAGTCACCCAATATGATGGTGTTTGGAGAGACATTTATACTGTCCAGTGTCTTCAGGAAGGCTGTGTGGGTTTCCTGAGTTTGAGAAGGTGGTCTGTAGCATGTTACAAACTGTAGGGCAGTTTTACCTATGGTTAATTGCACCTGGATGGTCTCCGATGCTTCGTGCGTTGTCACTAACCTGGAGGTGTGGGTATCCTTTATGAATATGGATACTCCCCCTCCTTTTGTGGTTCGGTCCGGATTTTGGGGCCGGAACGCATGATATGAGGTATAACCTGATAGTGCTGGGGTGCTCTCAGGAGCCTTGAACCAGGTTTCAGTCACAGCACAAACATCGATGTTCTCCATACTGAGGAGGGCTTCGAGGGCGTGCATCTTGAGGTTTAGACTTCTGGCATTGAGCAGTATTACCCTTAGTTTTTCTCCATTTTTGTTTTCTAGGGCGGTAGTTTTATCATTTGAGCCTTGCCTAAAAAAGGCACTATGGGGGTGGCAAGAGCCTTTGCCAATATCCAGAAGCCCAGGGGTGACAGGTGCAAGCCGTCCCTTGCGAAGCAGCGTGGCTTGTCAAGCATGTTATCCCAGGCAGACAGACATTGGATCCCCTTAGAATGACACCAGTAATTAAGCCAATTATTAAAGCTGATCATTTTGTCTATGTATTGTGGCATCATTCTTGGTGAGGGTAGGATACTGCTCAGGGTCATACCGGCCTGGGCTACATAATCTGAGAGCTCTTCTATGTCTCTTTTCATGTAGTCCAGGGAGGTACGTCTCAGGTCGTTCACACCGGCATGGACAATGACTGAGTCATACTTGTACTTGCTGTGGAGTGACCTGAGTGCTTGTGTTATGTGGCGGATTCTAGCGCCTGACAGGCAGCTAACTGTGTTCTTTTCCTTGTTCAGTCTGGTGAGAGGGACGTCAGTGTGTCTGACTATTGAGTCACCTATAACAAGTGTGTCTGGCATTGTTTGGCCTTAAGGGCTGTGACTGTTTAGCACACTGACTTTGAGAACTATGTGTTGCATGTCTTATGTCTTGAGGTGGCAGTTGCTTGGGTGTCTGCTTTGGAGGCCTCTGTAGTTTTGGTAGATTTTTGATCAGTGCCTCCGAGTATGTCTTTGTGTGTTTATGTGTTTGTTTTGCAGTTGTGATAGTTCTTGAAACTGGGTTTGTGGTGTGCATGGTTTCCTTCTCCTCCTGTCTGGTCTTGCCAGTCCTGAGTTGAGAGAGCTCAGCCTCCAGTTTGGCTATATAGTTGCATCTCTCACATGTATTTGTGTTTTGTGGGAGAAGGAGTGGGTTGTCTGTGTACATGAGGCAATTGTAACATTGCCTCAAGATGCCCAGATTCACCAGCTGAACAGCTGGATTATTTGTTCGGGGGGATTTGTAATCATTTAAACGTAATTTTTTGGCTGTTTTACATTTGCCTTTTTATCTTTTTTTGTGTGTAGGTAGTGAACTACCTGTTAGAGCCACCATGGACAGAAACTTCAATAATATTTTCTTACCACAAAGATGTTTCTTCATATTAGTCACAGCTGCAGGAGCCTTAGCTATATGGGTTACAACCTGCCAAGGATAACCGCAGCTAGCCAACTTCCAAAGCTTCAGGACAGCTTCCACACACTGAAACCATTAGGCAGCTCAAGCTGAATAAAAAGACAGGTTTGATTGCCAATCTCTCTAGAGGTTTCTTGTCTCCAGCGAGAGAGAGAGAGCTGTCCTGTGCGGGCTTCTGAGGATCAACTGTCCGTTGCATTGTTCCATTTTGCAGGGCAGATAAGTTCCCTTTGGGGGAAAACCAAAAACAAAGTGACACACACTAATAACTGATGACCTTGCGGAATAATTATTTGTATCAGAACCTCTTCAGATGAATCAAATGACAAGGGTCTCGAAATAAATACTGTAAGGAATATGTCATGAATATTCTATCAGTTAATTGGCCAGTACAGTAAGAAGAACACAGTGACTTCGTCAACTAAAGCTAAACAGTGAACAGTAAAATGCAGTATAACAGTGCACTGAGGATATCTGTGTAATGTAGCATGTAAATACATCAAAACACATAAACTGTGACTATTAGTAATACCAAAAGTTATATTAAAGCAACTAACAGTTGTGTAAAAGTGATGTAAAAATTGATGAGAATTATTGATTCCATTTTAAAACACATTTAAGATTAAGGGATTCATTGAGTCCAAGAAAAAAAAACTCTTGCATTTAGATGTAGTTGCCACTTGAGTTCCTCTACTTGTAGTTTAGTCTGTGTTCCCAAAAATTCTTTAACTTGTTCTAGTACAAAAAAGTGAATTTTGTAAAATTAAGGCAAGCCATGGTATGTTTTCCTAAAGCATTTGAGTGATCCTTATTTCTAATAACAAAGTTATGTTCTTTGAGTCTGTCTGCAAGCTTGCCAACATAGAAACAAGAACAAGTGGAACAAACTGCACAATAGACAACCATAGTGGAATTACAATCAAAATAGCTGGAAAAAGACATTTTTACAATGCAATGAGCAAAAGCATAACATTTCCCAGTGTGTATATAATTACAATAAATACATTTGCCACAACTGTGCATACTCCTGTGTTTAGGAAAAGAAGGACTTTAAAGTCTTAGTTCTTTTGAAAGAAAAAGAGGGTACCTTATCCAGAGTGAATCTAATGTTAGGATCGCTGACAATAATTTTCCAATTGTTAGATAACACTTCTCTCAGGGCTTTCATATCCCTGGAAATTGGTAAGGAAAAACACAGTGAATGTTCAGAGAAAGTGTCTCTTTTAGAGGAAAAGTTAACTGGCTTGAACCCAAGTCTTAAAATAGGTTTGAACCTTGTATATCTTTCAGAATTAATTTCCATTTTGAGAGTATGAATTAAATGTAATGGATAATTCTTTTGTAAGAATAACTTGGTAAGAAAATCATACTCTCCTATCAAAAGTAACATCTTCACTAGTTAGCCTGGAAATTCTAATAAATTGTCCCTTGGGAATGTTCTGTTTCATAAAAAATGGGTGTGAGCTGTTAAAATCCAATTGTTTCTGAATGTTTCCTTCCTATGTACAGTAGAAGACAAACACATTTTGTTTATCTATGGAAATGTTGGTGTCTAAATATTAAACTGAGTCTCCATGGTTGGCCATCACAGACTGTAAAAAAAAAAAAAAAAAAACAGTACTTTCTAAAAGGGATTCAACAGATATTTTTAGTTGGCTTTCACTGCCCTCCCAAAGAAAAGAGAACATCTATGTATCTCTTGTAACATTTCATAAAATAATAAGTAAGTGTATCAAGGTGTCCCTTTCCCAAGCACTCAAAACCATATTTGCAAATGCTGGTGCCATTTTCGTTCCAATGGCCACCCCTCTGACCTGACGATAAATGCAGTTATTAAAATGGAAGAAATTATTTTTGGTACTTACATATTATCGCAACCACATTTTGAAGTCACCGTTATTCCTAAAGTTGTACCAAAAGTACTTTATCCTGTAGTGGGAAGGAGTGTCTAAACTCCAAAAATTTTTGCTATCACTTTGTTTGTGAAACAAGGAGAGGAAAAAAAAAAGGCAAAACGTTCCTCCTCATGGGTATGGTTCTTTACCCATTAGAGTACATTTATTATTTTAATGGGATGAACCATTTCAGGAGATGGGATAGTTCTTGTTGCTATAAGCTCTTCTAATGACACTAACCCAACGTACCCATAAAAGATTAGCACAGTGAGTAATCCAAATACAAGTGAGGTATATATGGGTATGTACAAAATGGGAGATGGAATTCTGGTGAGATGTTAATGGGAGTATGGATTGTATTAGTGTTCTATACACAAGGTGATTAGTAGGGTGAAGAATCTGGTACTAAGCTTGTTAGGTGTAACAAACCAAAACCCAGTAAAATGTAATTGTCAGACACAATATACTTTTTTGGAAAATACTATCAACACACACATTACATGTTCTTTATACAGGTATTGTTTACAGTTCTAAACTGCATTTCTAAAACCAATAACTCATAACTGCATGTAGTACTGACAACAGAGCTATCCATCTACTTAGCTAATTCAAACGGACAGATTTAATGTCACATTTATTCATTTTCTTTTCTTTGTGCTTTGGCAAAGATTTTTATAAAAGGATGCATTCTTATGATTTCACCATGCAAGATCGACTATTGGGAAGCCTGTTCTTACTTTCCAAGCAAAGTGCTAAACCAAACAGCAAATTACACGTCCCCCTTTTTGTGTGTTAGTTATGCAGTCAAACGCGGAACTTTAACTAAAACACATACTCATTTAATACCTGATTCTTCACCTTGCCAATTTCGTTGTGTATATAACGATAATATTGCTATCATTTGCATCTTCGTGTTCTAAATAACACTTGCAGCTGCCGCAGAAAAGTGTTGTCGATAATACCAGAGTACCTTATTTTCTAAAACTAAAGAGACGTGAATGTTTAAAGTTTTGATTCTCTTACTAGGGAACTTAACATATTTAATTAAACATAGTTTAATTCATCAAGGTGAGAGAAACTAGTGTATAAAGCTTACAGCATCCAGGGTGACAAGAATGCAATTAGAAACATTAACTTCATCTTCAAATAACATGTTAAGAAAATCCCATGAATCCCTAATGTAATAGGGGGTGGCTTGGACTATGGGATTTAAAACAAAATCTATGTAATGTGCTATAGTCTCAGTTTTAGAACGGGAGG
>NC_056729.1:1412852043-1412857043 GCF_019279795.1 Protopterus annectens | reverse complement strand
TTAAATGCCAAGAATCCCTCAGATAATAATCTGACTTCTGGACAACTGGATTAAGAACACTATCTAACCATATAGAAATGTTTTCGGTTTTAGATTGCCTAGCAGAAACAATAGGTCTAAAAGGTGGATTCCTTTCGTCGTTTTGAATTTTCGGAATACCAAAAAATGTGGCCATCTTGGGGTATTCCACCAATAAGAAATCATATGCCCTGTTATCAATTTCTCCCTGACAAAGCATATCGAACAATAAAGTGTCCACTCTTCTAAAACTATGCCTTATAAAATCTAGAGAAACTTTCTTATATGTTTTAGAATCTTCCAATAAAAACCTCATTGATTTGTCATAATCACTAGTATTCATGATCACAATTTTTCCCCCCTTGTCAGCTTTCATAGTTCTAATGTCAGAGTTTTTAATCAATTCTTTCAGTGCAAACAATTCCTCTTCAGGTAAATTACATCTATCATTGTAACATTTTATCTCCCTAAACTCTTTTTCACACATATTCTGAAAAACCTGCAAAGTGTTAATCAATGGTGGATTAAAAACACTTGGTTTGCAAGGTGTTGGCGAAGTCAATTGCCTCTTGCTATTGACATCCCGCATAATGTATTTAAGATTAAGCTTGCGCAAAAAGAGTCTAAAATCCACCATTAAATTTGCCTGTGTTCACCCCACAAGTGGGGATGAAAGAGAATCCCTTTCTTAATACATTATTTGTTGCTGCAGAAAAAGATAAACTAGACAAATTTAAAATGTCAGTATTGAAATTGTTGGTGGAAAATGAGGTTACCACCTCCGTTTGTTCTTACCTTTCATCTTCCCCTTCTGCTGTGTTGAATTGTACCATTTGGTAGTCCGTTTTTTGAAAGGCCCCAATTTCTGAAAAGGGACAGTATTCTGTCCATTCGAAGAGCCCACCACCTCAGCATAACTAGTTCCGGCCTCAACCGTGATGTTTGTTGATTCTCCCTTATTGTTGGATGATTCCTTACTAGGAAGCATTACTTTGACTTCACTTGACCTAGAAGTAGTATCTTTAGAAATAGTTGTCATCCCCTGACCAGTGTTACTCACTTTATCTTTCATGGTTGTGTTATTAGAGACCAAATTTGAAGTCTCCTCAACTTCCATATTGCATATATAAGCTTGATTCAGCTTATATGCATTGATGTCCCTTTTTAACATGGACTGCTTTCGGGCAGTTATGTTTGCTCTGTGAATATCCGCCTTTGCTTCAATACTGTTGTATAATGTCAAAAGAGTATTGAAGCAACTATAATTTTTGATGTTTTCATCCAAATGTTTAATGTTGTTCTTGATTTTGAGGTTACAAACATTAAGCAGATGTTAGAATCACCCAAGATAGTAGAAAAGGATAATACAAGGATGTGTTCCATGAAAAAAGGAACTTTTGGATGTATGAACTGCAAACAATGCAGGTTCATCAGCAATTCATCCTTCATCACAGTGGAACATTTGGGACAGACTTTTTGGGCCAACAAGTATTTCAATTGCAATAGTGAAAGTATAGTTTATATAGCTACTTGTTCCACATGTAAAAATTATTATATTGGAAAGACTAAAAGAGTTTTAAAACGTAGGATATATGAGCATGTCTTGGCAATAAAGAAAAAATATAAAAACAATTCATTGTCCAGACACTCACTGTCCTGTATAAATTTTAAGAAGTTTGAATTTTTTGTTTTAGACAGTGTAGAGAAAGGAATATTTGTTGGGGATACCAACAACAAACTGGAACAAAAGGAAGCATTTTGGCAGCTTCTATTCTGAGCCGACACATTACCGGGTCTGAATGAAGTTTTTAATATAAAGTGTTTTCTCATGTATAGGTAATGTAGAATGGTATCATAAGTTCTGTTTAGTTTAAACACACTTTTTTAAAACACAAGTTTTACTATGTAATTTTTATTTTTCACTTTTGCATTTTTGTGGAGACATTTTTAATGTTGTGTTTCATTACAGAATATCATTTAAGTACATTATTATAGCAGTTACATCATTTCCTGTAATTAAGTATTTAATGAAGGGGTAGGTAGTTGTTTGGTGTTTCTGATGAAGTTCACGTCATTAAAGTGGATGAAAGCGCTAAGTTGATTGTGTCCGAGAGTGGTCATTGGATTGGTTCCTACGTTTGTTTCCAGTTTTTATATATATATATATATATATATATATGTGTGTGTGTGTATATATATATATATATATATATATATATATATATATTTATATATATATATTTATATATATATATATATATGTGTGTTTATATATATGTATCTATATATATATATATATATATATATATATATGTGTGTTTTTATATAAATTCTATATGTATATGTATATGTATATATATATATATATATATATATATATATATATATATATATATATATATATATATATATATATATATATATATATATTTATATATATATATATATATATATATATATATATATTTATATATATATAGATATTTATGTATATATATATATATATATATATATATATATATATATATATATATATATATAGATATATATATATATATAGCTATATATATATATATATATATCTATATGTGTGTGTGTAAGAGTGGATTCTGGTCCAGAAATTGTAGTTTATTGGCCGTTTGGCAGTTTTTCCATCTCTTTCAACTTACTGGTTTAAAAGCCCTAGTCTGCGCATGTTTCCCATCTTTCCTGTAAATAGTCCAGTCCAGATACAGATTTGCTGTATCCAGGACTGTTTGTAACCTTCTGAGCACCCCAAGCCTTTCTGTGTTGGAGGGAAGCATTCTAGCTAATCAGTGGGAGTGGTAAGCACTAGGTAGCCTCTCTACCGCAAGAGTGATTTCTGACCCAGAAATTGTAGTTTATTGGCCGTTTGGGCAGTTTTTCCATCTCTTTCAACCTTCTGGTTTAAAAGCCCATGTTTGCGCTTGTTTCCCGCCTTTCCTGTAACTAGTCTAGTTGAGATACAGATATGCTGTATCCAGGACTGCTTGTAAGCTTCTGAGCCCCCCAAGCCTTTCTTTGTTGGAGGGAAGCATTCTAGCTAATCAGTGGGAGTGGTAAGCACTAGGTAGCCTATCTATCACAAGATCCAGGTACAGATTCTTAGTTTTAGCATATGAATTTATTTATTCTTGTTCAGAACTTGTCGTTGGCACTAAATAAGCTACAAGTTACTACAGCACTCAACCTTCTTGTTTACCTAGAGGAAAACAGTTTTTGTACTTACTTTCCTCACTTGCTTAGAGAAAAACAGCTGTTAAACTCACTTTCCTCACTTGTCTAGAGGAAAGTAGTTTTTTTATTCAGGCGTGTCCAAGGGTCAGCTCCCAGTGTTCTCTCCTGTCTATCTGATGAATCCGGGCATCTTGGGGCAATGTAGCAGTTGCCTCATGTACACAGACAACCCTCTCCTCCTACCACCCAGCAGCACAACCTGTGAGAGATGCACTTATCTTGCCAAACTGGAGGTAAAGCTCTCTCCACCCAAGACTGAACTTGACAGTCAAGAGGAGAAGGTAAACACACCACACTCATCACTTAGTCCCACTAAACCTACCTCACCAAAATCCACACATAGAAGCAAAAACATTCACAGAGGCTCTCAATAATTATCTGCTCAAGCAACGGAGACCTCCAAAGCAGAAATGCAGGCAACCTCCACCCCCAACACAACCCAAATGACACCTAGCCTACAGACTCAGTGTGCCAATAAACCACAGCCCATAAGGTAAAACAACGTACCCAACACACTAGTTATAGGTGACTTTATAGTCAGGCACATTGATGTCCCACTCACCAGGCTAAGCAAGGAGAAGGTTGCTGTCAGCTGCCTGTCGGGTGCCAGGATCCGCCACATAACCAGGTCAGAGATGGACTTAGGTCACTCCACAATAATTACAAATATTACTCTGTCATTGTCCATGTTGGTGTGAATGACCTGAGACGTACCTCCCTGGACTACATGAAAAGAGACATGGAAGAGCTCTCCGATCTTGTAGCCCAGGCAGGTATGACCCAAGCCCTGAGTAGCATCCTGCCATTGCCCAGAATGATACCGCAGTACAAGGACAAAGTGATTGACTTCAGCAATTGGCAAAGCTTTTGGTGTCATTCTAAGGGGATCCAGTATCTGTCTGCCTGCGACGACATGGTCGACAAACCATGATGCTTTGCCAGAGATGGCCTGCACCTGTCGCCCCTGGGATTCCGGATTCTGGCTAAGGGTCTTGCTGCCCCTATAGTGCCTTTTTTAGGCAAGGTTCAAATGACAAATTTACCACCGTAACAGGAACAGGTAAGCAAAAACTGAGGGTAATGCTACTCAATCCTAGAAGTCTAATCTCAAAATGCCCTCACTTGAGGCACTCTTTAAAATGGAGAACATCAATATCTGTGCAGTGACTAAGACCTGGTTCAAGGCTGTAGAGTGCACCCCTGCATTACCAGGCTATAACTCATACCACACTTTTCTGCCATCTAACCTGGACCAGAACACCAAAGGCAGAGGTGTGTCCCTATTCATTAAGGATATCCACACCTCCAGGGTAGTTGCGCAGCATAATGCATCTGAGGTTATCCAAGTGCAACTAACTCTGGGCAAAACTGCAATCCAAATTGTAACTTGCTACAGATCCCCCACCATGCCCCAGGATTCCCACTCCTCTTTTCTTGATATACTGGAAAATATGAGGGTTCAACCAAACACCCTAATAATGGGTGATTTCAACTACCCCACCATTAACTGGGAAAACTACTCATCTACCAACTCCTTCACTCAATGTTTTCTGGAATTCATAACTTCCAATGCCCTGGATCAGCTTATCCACACCCCCACCAGGGTCAACAGTATCCTAGACCTAGTCATTACCAACATGAGTGACAGTTTTTACACACCTGAAGTCAACTCCTTGTTGGTCAGATCTGACCATAAGCTAATCACCCTTGATATCTGCATCCCG
>NC_056729.1:1412842043-1412847043 GCF_019279795.1 Protopterus annectens | reverse complement strand
AATTGCCCCTTTAAATTTAACATTGTATTAAGCAATTACTTAATTTACTCAACTACTATTGGGAATTAAGAATAATATAAAAGACTGTTGGTATTAGTTACAATTAGATTCTGAAGAAGTCTCCGTTTAGGAGATGAAAGCGCTAAATCTGAGGTTCTTTTACGTCTGTTTTGTTTATTCATATTAAAGAATTAGTTTTTTACATACTCCGTTTATTCGTGGTTTTATGCTGGCATTTACAACGGAGGTCTAGCAGGAGGAAGTGGGAAACAAAGGACAGCCTTAATAGTGCCGGAATGCATTTGTTTTTTGTGGCATATCTTTTTGGTTACAAGTTTTTAGTGTTGGTTTGTTTCTCGGATCCGGACACGAGGAGTCCTTATATACAGAATGGAGAGCAGCGGAATGCTGAATGAACTATTGCGAGTAATTCAAGCTTAATCGCAAACTGATAATGTACCTGCAGGAACCTCTACTGAGATTCCTTGTGCGCAAAGCAGCCCTAAGGACCGGAGGGCTAACAGAGTGACGTCTGAAGCCGGCGACCAGCAGACACGAGGTGGTGGGACCAAGGAGGTGAACGCCAGTCGGAGAAATGCGAGTACAAGGGACAATAATCAGCATTTCAACAGGAACAATGACAGGGATGTTCCTACTACCTTCGACAACTACAGAGACTTGGATTTTAATGTATGGCTCAACAAATCTTTTACGCGGAGCGGAAAAGGAAAAGAAAAACCAGGTACCAGGGAACAAGTTAATACAGTAACCTACAAAGACAAATGTAAGGACTTTAAGAACCTGTTATTTAAATACAAGTCCTTAACTGTAGAAAATTGGTACCTTGAAAAATGTGTAAAAGAAAAGATAGTCCCTAAGGGACTTAGAATCTATAAATTTCCCAATAGTAGTTTTAATGATGAAATGTTTTTTAAAAAAGTGTGTGATATTTTAAATGAGTGTGGACTGTTAATTTTAAGGGCAATGATTCAACATAATACTGAAGTTTTGAAGAAACTGAAAAATGATATTGACAAGATTCATGTTGATATTAATGATTTATTGCATTCTTTGGAAGAGTATAAGGTGGTTTATTACAGAAAGTTGCATGATGCTGATATGGCAGCAAATACCAATATCAATCGTAAATTAAAGAAATTGGATAGGGACATTTTAGTTTATGAAAAGGGTAATGCATACAACTTGGGAAAACCTACCTCTAACCAGAGGTCTATTAATTATGTTAAACCTTCCTTTCAGTATAGGAATAATAAGTATTTCCAACAAAGAGGGGTCTTTAGAGAAAGTCGCTGGGAACATGATGGAATAGATGTGAATAATCAATCCTATTATGATCAATTCCCAAACCTCGAAGGGGTAGGTAGCATGATTGACAATGATGTCCCTGTAGAAACAGAAGAAATAAGGAGATCGGAGAGGTTGAGAAATAGAAATCAGCAGGCCTCTTATGCACAAGCTACATCAGGAAATAATACAGGGTTGGGGAGGGGATATCGTGAGCAGAATTTTCACTAACCCCTGCCCCTGAACTATCACATAATATATATATTGAATATACTACTGATGCTGATGATATTAATTTTAATGGGATTTTAAATACTTATAACAATTTTAATATTTTTAATTATACAGATATTAATGTTGATAGAAGTTTTTTTGAATTGTTTACAAAGGGTTTTACTTTTGTTCCAGTGGTTAAACCTAGTATTGACAAATTCATCCTGGACATTAAATTATTTACACGTAAATTAAATTTTAGGCATATATTTAATGATAAAGTTGAACATAACAAGATGAATTCTTTAACTAGGCGCAGCACATACAACCCACCGTTACAATATGAAATTTTGAATTTTGAAAGATGTATAACTAATAAAATTCGGGATGAATATAAAATAAGAAATAGGGTGCAAAGTAATTTGGATAAAAAGGAAAAGAAATTATTATATGAATTAAGTAATAACAATAAAATATGTGTAATGAAACCTGATAAGGGGGGAGGTATAGTCCTTATGGACAAATGGGACTATACTAAGAGAATGAAAGATATTTTGGAAAAGGACCACCAATATTGTCTGGTTACCAAAAATGAGATCAACATACTATACAGAAAGATAGATTTGATTTTAGATGACAATTTGTTCTGTGGTATGATAGATCTTGAGTTACACAAGTTTTTAACAGTATCAAAACCAGTTATACCTGCAATTTTTGGTATACCGAAAACACACAAGTCAGTGGTGGACCCCCCATGAGACCCATAGTTGCTTCGCAAGGGTCTAAAACTCAGACTATGGCAATTTACGTAGACACTATGACCAAGGAATTTTATGTAAAATACGACCATATAATTAAAGATTCATGGGATTTCTTGACTAAAATTAGTGAGAGTGCCTACAGTGATGGAATGTATTTTATAACAATTGTTGTTAAAGATTTATTTTCTGTCATTCCACAAACCACTGGTATGGAATGGTTTGAAGAAGTTTTAACAGAAATGAAATTTCTTACACCTATTCAGTATAGAATTGTCCTAGAATGTATGGAGTTGGTGTTGAAATATAATTTTGTATACTTTGAAGGTGATTATTATCACCAAAAAGAAGGGGTGGCGATGGGCTCTGCCTGTGCCCCAGTGTATGCTAACATAATTATGTTACACTGGGAAAAACAATATGTCTTTAAATCTGTGTACAATCAATACATTGTTAAGTACTTTAGGTTCCTGGACGATATCTTTGTTCTATGGAATGGAAGTAAGGAGGATATTATGGAATTTTTAGAGTACATTAATCATACCACCTCCTTTTTGAGTTTTGTACATCAGATAGAAAAGGATGAAATACACTTCCTAGACATTAAGTTAAGTAAAGATAAAGAGAGAAAATGTTACAAATCAAATGTATTTAGGAAGGAACATTTTTCAAATACTTACCTCCATTACTGTAGTGACCATCCATATCAACTAAAGAAAAATGTTGTCAAGGGACAAATGATTAGGATGGCGAGAATGATATCAGAGGAAGAAGATTTTTTGAAAGAAATGAAATATGTTGAGACAATGTTTATTGAAAGAGGTTATCCTAAGGAACTTATAATGCCCATAAAAGAATATGTAATACAGGGGAGGCAAACTAGATACAAACCCCTGTTATGTAAGATGGACAACACTATAACTGATAATGGGGTAAATAACAATAATAATACTAATATTGACAATGGTAATGTACATAATGTGATTAGTAATAATTTTACACCATACCTTACCATCACTTATTATAAGGACATTGGGTGGTTGAAGAAGAGCATTTATGAAGTTTGGAACATGTTCAAAAATATGGCAGTTAAAACTGATGTATTTAAGAGTGAGCTTAAATTCAGTTTTAGAAGAAACATGAACATCAAGAACACTCTGGAGAGAAAGAAAACAGAGAAGGAAGGGACTAGTAAAAAGTATGGGACTTTTAAGTGTGGCCGATGTGCACAGTGCCCATATATTGCAGAAACAAAGGAATTAACATTATCTAACTTACACCTGACCTTAAGGGCTAAGAAATATAGTACTTGTTATTCTAAAGGTGTTGTATATTTAGTTGTATGCAAAGCTTGTCAAAAATATTACATTGGGAAAACTGAAATGCACCTTAGAAATAGAATATACGAGCACATAAGAGACATAAATAGGCACAATGAAAATAATGCCCTATACCGACATGCAATAGAGTGTAAAAATGCTGATTACAAATTTTGGGTATTGGAATTGGTAGAACATATGGAACGAGGGGGTGATTGGGAAACCAAAGTTGAATATAGGGAGATGATATGGCAACTCAGGCTAGATGCCTGTGGTAATTGGGGTCTGAATGACCATATATCTATCACCCCTGCACTGAAAATATTAGCCAACGACCCAAAAATTAAAATGTTATAAAAATGTTATACATATATAAAAATGTCATAAATGTGTTGTGAAGGAGGTGATAAGAAATATTGTAAGGGATGTTGCAATAATAATATACAAATGGTCCCATAATGTTTTTTTAAATGTTTTTTGAAATGTTCCTTGGAATGTCTTGTTGAAATGTTTTTTAGAAAGTTTTTAGGATTTTTTTCCAAAAAATGCTCCAAAAGTGAATTTATGTCCATATTAGGTCTAGGAACATGTTTTGCAGTATGGTTAGGATGACTATATAGTGAGTAATATTTAATATTATGACATTTAAGACAAATAGTATTACACTTAATCAATTGGACCAACAGCTTAAAAACCTATATATATATGTATATACACTTTTTATTTAACATTTATATTTTGTATATTAGAAGTTTTTAAACAATTCAAGACATCTTACCCATTGTTATTATTTGTATAGAATTATTTATTATTTGTATAGAATTAATTAACTTACTATTTATATTTATATTCATATTTATATTCATATTTATATGTAATCATTTATTTAATTATTTATACAAATATATATTCATATCTTATTAATTTTATTCACTTATTGTATGCAAATATGTTTTTCACCTGCATCAATATATTTACTCAATTATTTATTTATTCAGTATTTTTTAAGGAATAGTATGTTTAGAACATTTTACACTGTATTTCATATTGCATTTGATGTGGTTCAACATGAAAATGAATTGCCCTTTTAAATTTAACATTGTATTAAGCAATTACTTAATTTACTCAACTACTATTGGGAATTAAGAATAATATAAAAGACTGTTGGTATTAGTTACAATTAGATTCTGAAGTCTCCGTTTAGGAGATGAAAGCGCTAAATCTGAGGTTCTTTTATGTCTGTTTTGTTTATTCATATTAAAGAATTAGTTTTTTACATACTCCGTTTATTCGTGGTTTTATACTGGCATTTACAACGGAGGTCTAGCAGGAGGAAGTGGGATACAAAGGACAGCCTTAATAGTGCCGGAACGCATTTGTTTTTTGTGGCATATCTTTTTGGTTA
>NC_056729.1:1412837043-1412839543 GCF_019279795.1 Protopterus annectens | reverse complement strand
GAGAAGAGATATAACCAAAAAAGTCAGGGGGCTGGAGGGGGGGTAACCAGGACTGCAACAGTGAATTCACTCAAACAACTACATTTATGGTAAGTGTACACAACTGTACTATGTTCTTCATTTTTCACTGTTGCAGTCATTACATTTGGGTAGATTCCCAAAGCTAAGGATGGGAGGAGAAATTTAGATAGCATTAGGACCAACTATAAGCCCCTGCAAAATTGCAGTGGCAAAGCCAGCTCTGGATTTAGAGAAAATTGGCAAATGGTAATGCTTGGTGAAAGTATGTACAGAACTCCAGGTAGTACTTTGGAGAGCAGAGGCAGAGGAGGAAAGGCATAAACTGATAGTTTTTTCCAGCTGAAGGACAGAGCATCCACTTTCCAAGCTTGTCTATGGGGAGTTCTTGCGCAAAATTTTTCCCAATTGATAGTTCTGGGGGGAAGCAAACAGGTCTGTATCTGGGCTCCTCCATTTGCTTGTTAACAAGTTGAAAATCCTTGGTTCCAGTTAATCCTTATTTTCAGCACAATCAGGAAATAACATAATTTTCTGTTTAAGCAATCTAATAGTATGATTTGGTGGTAGATCCGGCCAACTGCTTGGAGTTGGTAACATGTGGAAGAGGGGTGGCCATGGGAACGAAAATGGCCCCGGCATTTGCAAATTTGGTTTTAAGCGAGTGGGAACTGGACACTTCGATAGACTTACTAGGGTTTTATTTGACGAAATGTTACAAGAGATACATAGATGATATTTTTTTGTTTGGTAGGGCAGTAACAGCCACCTCAAAATATCTGTTGAATCCCTAACAGAAAGCATTGGTTTCTTACAGTTTGTGATAGCTAACCATGGTGCCTCAGTTTCATTTTTAGACGCCAACATTTCCATAGATAAAGGATCTGTTTGTCTTGTACTGCACATAGAAAGGAAACATTCAGAAACAATTATTTAGATTTTAACAGCTCACAGCCTTTTTTACGAAACGGAACATTCTCAAGGGGCAATTTATTAGAATTTTTAGGCTAACTAGTGAAGATGTTGCTTTTGAGAAATAGTCTGATTTTCTTACCAAGTTATTCTTACAAAAGAATTACCCATTGAATTTAATTAATTCTGTCAGAAAAGAAATTCATTCTGAAAGATACACCAGATTTAAACCGATTTTAAGATTTGGTTTTATGCCAGTTAACTTTTCCTCTAAACGAGATACCTTCTCTGAGCATTCTTTGAGTTTCTCCTTACCAATTTCCAGGGATATGAAATCCTTGAGGGAAGTTTTATCTAAATATTGGAAAACTATTGTTAGCAAACCTAACATTAGATTTACTCTGGGTAAGGAGCCCTCCTTTTCTTTTAAAAGAACAAAGACTTTGAAGTCCTTCTTTGAAAATAAAGATCTTAGTTTTCTATTGTCACCCTGTTCTATTTTTCCTAAAGCCATAGGTATGCACAATTGTGGCAAATGTATTTGTTGTAGTTATATATACATTGGAAAGGTTTATACTTTTTCACATTGCAATGTAAAAGTATCTTTTTCCAGCCATTTCAATTGTAACTCCACTATGGTTGTCTGTTGTGCTGTCTGTTCATCCTGTTCTTGTTTCTATGTTGGCAAGACTGTTCGCAGGCTCAGCGACAGAATCAAAGAACATAATTTTGCCATTAGAAATAATGATTACTCAAATGCTTTACATAAACACAACAAAGTTTGCCCTAATTTTACTAAGTTCACTTTTTTGTACTAGAGCAAGTTAAGGTATTTTTTGGGGAAGCTGATTGTAAACTACAAGTACAGGGACTCAAGTGGCAGCTACGTCTAAATGCTGAGTTTTTTCCTGGACTCAACAAACCCCTAAATCTTCAAAACAAAAGTAGAAGTAACAAATGGCAGTCCAGAGGTTATAAATCCACAAAAATTCAGTTTATTAGTCCGCAGGTATAAGCACTTTCGTCCCAGTCAAATCACATAAGGAACTTTATCAGATACAAGGTTTTAAAATTTAAAAATCAAATAAATAGACTTGAATACGTGACATCACTTCCTATACCATATTTAAAGGTAAACTGACAAGCAAACTATTTCATTACTTTTTAAATGCAGCGGCAAGACATAAGACACGTAAAATGCAACAATAAACACAGAAGTAAAATGCACAAGACACATAGAGATATAAGAATTTCTCAAATTAGTATAAAAAATGTATAAATAAGTAAATAAATGCTAAAAAGTAGTTGTTATAGTGTTGTATTCTATCCATGCCCCACCATCAATTAATATGCTTTGAGCCTGATAAATAGGACAAGTAAATGACATATTCCAAAATATTTTTTTAAACATTTAAATTAAAGTCCTTAGAATGCACAGAATGTATCAGATCTGTAGTGAAAACTGGTGATAAATGTAAAGAATTAATACATATAAAAATATATTTTTTAAATGGATTATAGTGTTTGATATTAATTCATAAAACCAATTGTGTTTATACATATAGTTCAT
>NC_056729.1:1412732043-1412827043 GCF_019279795.1 Protopterus annectens | reverse complement strand
AAAACACGCTCGCAATGATTTCACAGTGTATGTTTTGTATTTGAATATGTGTAAAAGGCTTTCTCTCCCTTTGTGTGTGTTAACAATCCCCCTCCCTGAAAGAATTTCACTTTGTATGCCATACTTTCTGTTTTTAAAGCATGCGTAGTAATATCTCTCTTTTTTGCAAACAGCAGCAGAGACTGAATTTGGCACGTAATTTTAATGTATGTGTGAAGTGTCAGCAGGTGTTGCTCATTGTGCTCAAGTTGTTTTATCCACACGTGGTGGATGATGTAAGTGTTCCACACTTTGTCAGTTTGATTCTCATTATGAGGGTTTCTGTTCGTCATTTTGGACATAGAAGGTTGAGAGCTATGAGGGACCGACCAAAAAATATGATGCAGAAGTCTTGACATTCTGCAAAAATCACGATAATTGAGAGGTATGCTCCTAGACGGTGCAGTACATGGTCAGTAACTGGTGTTTACTGAGGGAAATGTTCACTGTGCTTGGCCCATAGTTAAGTATCTGGTTGCTTACACTTTTTTGTGTCATTTAATATTATATTGGTACAAGCATGTCACAGCAAGTTAACAGGTAAGGTTTTTGGCACCTTTCTTTATATTACAATGCATTGTATTCTCAAGTAATTCGAGCCAATTTTACGTCTTACTTCCATAATAAATGCACAGTTTTCAAAAGTCATGATTTGGGCAAAACACGCAAGTAGTTGGTTCTAAGTGTAAACCTGTCTGAGGAATACCATTGTTCTGATTTATCACAGTCTGCCTCTTGAAAAAAAAACAGTGCTGTTTTGCTAACTGCGTAGAGCACAACAACCCATATTTGTTGGCAGAATTTGGGCTGGGACTTCTTCACTGACAGTGCCATCAAAGTTGCTTAACAGCAGTGATGATGTGTACATATTTTCTTTAACAGCGTCTTGTAATACATTTAAAGTTTTCCTGATTTTTGCCTTAAATTTTCATCCCCTCCATCGTACAACTTTTGATTTTCTGATAAATCACAGAGAGGCCTGAAGTCAGTCAGTAAATGCCATCAAACAATGACGTCTTAAGTGCAGCACTCTACAAGTGTTGCCTCGATAACGAGAAAAGTACCACAAATTGTTTAACTTTTTGTCCCCATTTCTCCTGTCAGTAAGAAACGGCTAAACACGTATCTGCACCCACTCATATTTCATTAGACAGGAGTAGTTTATTATGTCTGGCTCAAGGTTTAATTCGGGCTATTGATCCTTCTTATAAAGTGGTTTCTAGTAAAAGAGAAATGGATACCCCTTTTCCTGAAGAGCTGCAAGATTTTGAATCTGGATAGGAAGTTGAAGGGACAGGTGCAGGGTTTTCCCCACAGATTTCTATTTTAGAGGAGAGCATGAAATCATTTTCTCCCTGTTGGGGTTTCTCTCTCTGTGAGGCTATTTTCTGAATGTGCCAGTGTTCTCAGTGTGAGAACAGTGAGGTTTCCCAGTCCCTCAGAAAATACTAGGAGCTGTTACAATTGGAATTTCCAGAGCACCCCCCCCCCCCCGGCTGTCATCATTAGAGGATGTGTGTCACTGCTTGCAGTTTCCACTGTAGTCTGTATTGTGCCCTAAAAAGACAGATTATATGAAGTACTGTATTTTAAGTTTTTATACACAAATCCCAAACCTGACTCTGCAGCTATAGCTTTATTTAATCCTAGTGCTGCTAAACATTTAGTTAATTCAAATCCTTCACTTTCTGATAACATGGGGAAGTATATGCTTCTAAAACTTTGATTTTCAGAATTTTGAATTGTCACGCTCTTATGTTAAAGTTTAGTCTGACTAATTGGGAAAGTATGAGAAATGTATTTTAGCAGTTTCTTCTTAAGAACAAAAATTTGCTTTAAATATTTTACTTTGTTCCTTTTCACAGGTCACTCCTCATTGTTCAAAGTATGTGTGTGACTCCATTGATCCCACTCCCAGGGTTATGGCCACTGGTACTGTTTTGAGAAGGTTTACGTAGCTGCTTTGTCAGAACCTCCCAGAAGATGTGAAAATGAGGTTTTAAATTATCCTTTGGACAGAGTTTTTAGACTTTCTGGTGTAGAAGTCATCTCAAAATATGATGAGAGGATTAACCTTTTTCAGGGAACTTCTCAAAGATTTTTTAGCCCTCTTTTTCCAAGGGATTCTCTACCCTCTCATCCAGTTTTCAAAGAAACAGAGTAAACAGTTTCAGCAAAATGTTGGTAAATGGACATTTAATAAGTAATGGCAAGGGGTTCCAAAAAGACGGCAGGAACCCCCCCCCCCAATTCAATGGACTGCTTCCAGATACTGGCCAAGGCTCTTGCCACCCCTATAGCGCCTTTTTTAGGCGGTGTTCCAAAGACCAAATTACCACTGTAACAGCTACAAACAAATGCAGTCTGAGAGTCATGCTGCTCAACACTAGAAGTCTAAATCTCAAAATGCAGTCGCTCGAAGCACTCTTTAAAATGGAGAACATCAACATTTGTGCTGTAACAGAGACCTGGTTCAAGGCAGCAGAAAGCACCCCTGCACTACCAGGCTGTAACTCATTCCACACTTTTCGGACCCAGAACTTGGACCGAAGCTCCAAAGGCAGTGGTGTTTCCATATTCATAAAGGATGCGCACACCTCCAGACTAGTAGCCCAACATAACACATCAGAGATACTTCATGTGCAGCTAACATTGGGTAAGACAATGGTTCAGGTCGTAGCCTGCTATAGGTCCCCAACCATGTCCCAAGACTCACACTCCACATTTCTAAGCACTCTGGAGAATATTAGGGTCCAACCTAGCACTCTCTTTCTAGGCAACTTCAACTACTCCTCCATTAACTAGGCAACTTCAACTACCCTTCCATTAACTGGGTAAACTACTCATGTACTAATACATTTGCCCACCATTTCCTGGAGTTTATTAATTCCAATGCCCTGGACCAGCTCGTTCTTACCCCCAATAGAGGTAGCAACATCACTGACCTGGTCATTACTAACATGGGTGACTATTGCTCGGGTCTATATTAGCAGACCAAAAACTGTAGTGAGCGAACTTCAGTCGAGCGACACAAAAAGAGCGAAAGCTGGAAATATCGCAAGAGTAAATGGAGATCGCCATAGGGAATTCTTCCCTTTACTTCAATGTAGTACGATCTCGGAGCTGGTATATTTAAGCAGGAGTGTGGGGGGCACAGGAGGGCTTGCCCCCCTGCATAAAACACTTAGTAACACTTTACGTGTTTTACTTGTTTTGTTTATGGAAATCCACATCACTGCCCCCCCCCCCACCCCGCAAAGGGTAACCACCATGAAAAACTTCTCCAAAGCTAACTTTGGGCTTCTAAAAACAGAGGTGGCTAACTTCACGGCACCCATGCAAATGGAGAATAGTTGCTTGACTGCAGAATCATACACCAATGCACTGTACGAACACGTACACAAATGCATGGATCTCGCCATAACCAGTAGAACCAAGAAGCTCTCCTCCAAAAAAAGGAAGCCAATCTGGTGGTCCCCTGCCATAAACAAGCTCTGCAACAGGAGGAAACTGATGCGGAATAAGGTGAAGTCCCAAGATTGGAAAAAATCCCTTATCAGCCTCAACAAAAAGTTGAGATCCCTCATCAAGTCCTCTAAAGCTAGCTATGAAAACAAAATTGCAGCAGATAGTATAGACAACCACAAGGCCTTCTGTAGTTATGTAAAGAATCTCCATGGCAATACCCAGATTTGCTCTGAGCTACTGCACAATGGCACTTCCTATACCTAGCCAACAGATATTGCCAGTATCCTGTCCGACAGATTCAGTGCCAACTTTACCCCCCCCCAGGACCAATTACAATACCAGTAGATTGCCAGGCACCCAGTATTAGTACTGCACAGGTTAAAACAACACCGTCCAAGGCCAAGAATACAGCTTCTATGGGGCCTGACAATATCCCTGGTTGTGTTCTATATGAACTACAGAGTGAACTGGCACCTCATTGTATGCCCTGTTCAATCACAGCCTCATTTCAGGCTTTGTCCCTACCGAATGGCTCACTGCTACAGTCAACCCTCTCCACAAAGGAGGAGTGACTACAGACCCTGGGAACTATCGCTCCATTAGCCTGAAGAGTCTGATATGCAGAGCTATGGAACGCTTCATCATGGACCTAATAAACAAGGATATAGGGAATCTCCAAACTCTGGATCCCACACAGTTTGGTTTTGTGAAGGGTAGATCATGCCTGTTCAACTTGGTCAACTTCCTTGAGTCAGTCACCAGAGCTGTGGATGTAGGCAAGGTGGTTCATACAGCCTACCTTGATCTGGCCAAGGCGTTTGATACTATTCCCCACTCAGGAATCATAGATAAACTCAATAAGCTTGGCATCAACCCCTATATCACTAGGTGGGTTGCAAACTGCTCACAGAACCCACAGTGTGAAAGTAGCTGACTCCCAAGTCAGACTGCCGACTAGTCATGAGTGGAGTCCCACAGGGTTAGGTCCTGGGTCCTCTCCCATTTGGTATCTACTTCTCTAAAGTCCAGGCCAACACAAAAGGACTCTGGCGCAGACGATTGCAAGTTGGGTGGTATTATTAACTCCCCAAGTGATGTTGACATCCTACAGAATGGCCTCACTGAGACCAGTGACTGGTGTCAGAACCATGGACATAAGCTCAATGCCAAAAAATGTATCGTCATCCCCTTTGGGAAAATCCCGGTTCCCATGAATTACCACATTGATGGTAGTCCACTGAACACAGAAGGCATTATAAGAGATCTGGGAACACAGGTTGACAGCAACTTCTCTTTTGATCACCACGTTGCCACGGTGGTCAGAAAGTCCTTCTATGTGGCATATCTCATTACTAAGGGTTTTGCATCCAGGAAGAAAGAGGTCATTGTCTCCCTTTACTCTTCCCTCATTAGGCCAATCATCGAGGGCAATGCCCCATTTGGCATGTACCTCACTAGACACCTGCAGCAACTGGAGAGGCTGCAAAAGTACCTTACAAAGAGGATCCTAAGCCTTAAACACTTGTCCTATATGGACAGACTCAAAAAACTCCAACTATTCTCTGTGTCATATCACCTACTTAGAGGCAATCTCTGCTTGACTTACAAAGCCATGTCTGACCCAGCTCTGTTAGAAATGTTACATCTAAAGAAATCCCAATCCCTCTGCACCACATGCTCCAGAGACCTCAACCTCATTACCACAATTAACAGAACATGCTGGAGAGATAGATTCATAACCCAGAGATTGCCCATGCTATGGAACGGACTTCCCATACATGTCAAGCAGAGTACCTCGCTGACCCTCTTTAAGAGAAATCTTGAAGTGGATGGGAAACAGAAAATTCACCCCGGGGATAACTCCAGTGGCACTACTCAACAAAAGCACTGGGAACTAAGGTCAGGTGGCACTATGCCCTGGTAATCCTATGGCTAGGCTTGTAAAGGCCCCAGGGCCATTAGCCAAGTACACCCCTATGAACAAGTCAGAATCCCTATTTAAGGGACCTCCTACCTTGGCAGTCCCTTTTCCCATTCAGAAAGTCTGGATCTCAATTTCTCTTTGGCAATGGATAGTTTCAGACAACTGAGCTCTGAAAAAACATTTATCAAAGTTATAGGTGGCATGGGAGGAAATTCCTCCCCTTCTGGGAGTCATTTCTCATCCACTAAACCAGGCTTCTCTATTTCCCCATCCTTCAATATGTCACAGGGAATAATGGAAACAGTTCCTTCTTCCCAGTCTAGGAAAGGATTTTTTTTCAACTATATTGGTGGTGCCAAAGAAAGAAAATGCTTGGAAACCTGTTCTAGATCTTTCTTTCCTAAGCCAATTTGTGACAGTGCCCACGTTCAAAATGCTGTCACTTTCTTTGTAACACTAGATTTAAAAGATGCTTATCACATCTTATTCATCCAGACATCAGGAGTTTTATAACGTTTTATGTGCCTGAATTACATGATCAGTTATCGGCCTTACCCCCACACCCCCCCCCTACTTATATATACCCTAGCCACTGCAGCAAAACTGTTCACAAAGTCTCTAACGCAAGTTAAAGCTCATTGCAGGCTGCAGGGTATCCACATTTTCCATATTTAGATGATTTTCTTATCTTTTGCAGAGTCTTTTTCAAAGTGTCAGGAATCTGTTACTTGGGTGAGAGATCACTATCATAAGCTGGGATTCCGACAGAACATTCAAAAGTATTGACTCCACACAGGATTTGTTCCTGCAATTTCTACTAGACACCGCAGTTAAAGATCTTTTCCTCCACAGGAAAAAAAAAAGTTGAACAATGTCTAGATGTATTTCTAAGGTTTTCCACTTCAGACGTCAGTCGCTGCAAAGGAATACCTAAGGCTTTTGAGTCTAATAACACCACTGGGCAAGACTCCCCATGAGAAAGATACAATGGTATCGGAAGTCTCTTTGGTACCAGCCCCAACATACTTCATCTTTTCAAATCTCAGTGCTAGAGTTTGTTAGAGAAATCACTTGGTGGAGACCACAAATACCCTTATATCTAGGTGTCCCCTTCTCTTTCCCTGTTCCAAAGCAGTTACCACAGGTGCCTTGGACTTTACTTCAGAAGCAGTTTCAAGAGAGACAACAGTGCAAGGTGTGTGAGATACTAAGGGCAGATGCAAGGACATAAATTTAAAAAAGATACTTGGCCTAATTGAGGCACTTGCTGTCTGTATCATCCTTGGACTATGGGATATCTTCAGGTCGTTACCGCCAATATCACAGTCATGTTGTACAGCCACATGCAAGGTGGAAGCTGGTCATACCCCCATTGCAGACTAGCCAGATTTGCTTGGGATATTGTTTCAATCTGACCCTGCAGGCATCTTACATTACATAAGAGCAAAACTGTGTGGCAGACAAGCTTTGCAGGACCAGGGAAGACCCTCATAAATGAAAACTAGATCAGGGTATTTTTCCAAGATTTAATCATCTGTGGGGATTTTTTCAAGCAGACTTATTTAAACCTCTCTGAACAATCAGCTGGCAAGATTTTGCTTCAGGACTCCATACGAGAAGGCCTGGAAAACAAGTGCCTTTTCTTTACTTGGAGAGGAATGATGTCCTTACATTCACTACTGCAGTATTCTTAACAGATGGGGCTTCCCTGCCATGGAAGCCCAAACGTCTGGCCAGTCTACCAAAGACTACTTGTTGCTTTTAAAAGGTATGCTGAATGTTGCCCAAACGCTCCTTGCATGGTGTAGGGCATAAAGGTGACGTTCAGGCCTACTATAAACAGAACTTCTTTGCTGCCAGTCTGAAAGTATATTTTCACCATCTGTCTGTTTGCATGTATATTAATTTTCCACTGACTACCTATGCCTGTTTGTTGACTTTTATTGCATTTGCAGATAAGTACCCCATTGGGGATTTTGTTTTGTCTTTCTTTTTTGTGCTCCTTGGGGTTAATGTCATCCAGGAAGGATAAATGCCAGTGTGGGTGACAGATTCCTCATAAAGACTGCCATGGTAAGTCTCTTTTTTTTTGTCTAGGAGCTTCTCATGACCATACGTCTTGTTCTATTTGTCAGACATTTGCTCCGAAAACCCTCCGCAGTAAATTTTATTCCCTTTCCTTGTATCTTGAGAGCCAACGTCTTAAGCTTCTCGCTAAAGATACAATGGAAGGAATCTCCAGCCCCAAGGATCAGCTGTTAGGGAAGAAGGTGAAAAGGGTATGACCGGAATCTTCCAATGTCCGCCTCTGCCAGTATTTCTCCTGAGGCCATTACAAACCCGGAGGCTCGCCCACCTGTGTTGTCAGATTTCAATGCCATGACCATGTCAGAGGCTGGTGAGGATCCAGCTTTGGGGGGTGGTGGCTTTGGCTGATTTTTTTTTTCCCCCGAGGGGCCTATGGGAGTTCCTCAGGTTTTTGGTTGGGGAAGAAGTTCCTGCTACAGTTCTCGACTGCTGTTCTGTGTCTGTGCCTTCTCACTTTTTTGAAGGGGGATATTCCCTTAAAGAAGAAACACAAAATTAAACAGCTTTCTTCTGTTCCTAGGGATCCACAAAGTGAGTGGCAGACCTTCACTCAGTGGCTACTTGCTGCTTTAATGTCCTTAAAGCCTCCTCAAGGAGTTTCAGTTCCTGCTCCTCTACTTCCCTTAAAAGGCCTGAAGAACAGGACTTTTCTGAGGATGAGTCAGATTTGGATTTATTCTACTCAGATTCCTTCTCCTTTAGACTATGGGTCAGATGAGAAGGAATCTATTAGTCCAAATGTTCCTTTTGAGGAAATTTCCTTAGGGGACAAGCTGTCTTGGATGATGGATTTTTTTAAGTGGGATTGTGCTTGGGGGTCTGATATCCATTAGAAATACTGAGTTGCTGCAGTTGGACTCCCCTAAACCTCCTGCTGTTTTGGCTGCTTTGCTGAATGCTTTTTCCAATGCCTGTCTTGCACCTGATTCTCTGCCCCCCTGCTCCCAAGAAGCCTGATAGGTTTTATAGGGTTCAAAGTCATACTAAACACATTCGATCGTATACTGAAAAACAAAAAAACAAGATACAGCTCCAGCGCATAGACCATTCAATTTTCCTTTATTCTGGTACCTCAGCCATTCACCTTCTGGGAATAATTTAACAATGAAAAAAGGTTGTATTTATACAAATCCAGTGCCCATCAAATTAATCCAACAATTAAGGTATTCTTTGCTTAGGCTTCAACCTCTACCTGATGATATTAAAGCTAAGTCAACAGATGCTCCTCTGGATTCTATACTTTTGTTTGGGAAAGCTGCTGCTTGTTTGTCCCTTCAGGGCAAGGGTAAGGTCTTACAGGAGCTCAAATATGTGTTTCTTTCTCCTGAGGTCATTACAAAGCTCCTGGATGTGTTGTCAGATTTCTCTGCCGCGAGTGTGTCTAAGGCCGTTGAGGATCTGGCTGACAGCATGAAGGCATCCATCTCTGACGTTCAGGGAGAATGACAGCTGATTTATCCTGAGGGGTCTAGGGGAGTTCCCTTTTTTTTGTAGGCAATCCCTCCCTTCTACTAAAGGTAGGAAGAGTGGCAATAGGGCTCCTCCTGCTAAGGCTTCTCAGTTTTCAGGGACTCCAAAGCTTTCCATTCTGAACAAACCAATGCTGTATGACTCTGTCTCTTTCCAGCCACATTCCTGTTTCTCTTCGCCCTTCTATTTCTCTTCCTGTTTGGCTTCAGATCACTCAGGATTCTTAGGTTCTGTTGATTATTCGTCAGGGGTAATTTATGGTGTGGAAATCCCATCATCCTTTCATGGGCATTCCTCCATCTCCTCTGGAGCAACTTCCCTTTTTCACAGAGGTTCTTCAAAATCTCTTGACTCTGGGTACTATTCAGGAGGTGCCTGTGTCCCAAAGGGGGAAAGATTCTACTCCAGACTGTTTCTAGTGCCCAGAAAAGAGGGCACTTAGAGACCTATTCTAGACCTCTCTCTCATCTAAACACTTTTCTAAAACTGCCTTCCTTTCAGGTGTTGTCCCTTCAGATTTTGTTTTCTCTATTGCTCCCTCAGGCCTATATGGTGTCTCTGGATCTCAAGGATGCTTATCTCCATATTCCGATCCATTCTCTGTTTAGGAAGTTTTTGTATTTCTGTGTTGCTTCCTGGCATTTTCAGTTCTCTGCTTTGCCCTTTGGTCTTTCTAGTACCCCATGGTTATTCACCAAATGCCTTGCTCCTGTGATTACTTTTTGCAGGCTTCGAGGGATCCAAATTTTTCCTTACTTAGATGACCTGTTGATTCAGGCACCCCCTCCAGAGACCCTTTTGCAAAATCTTCATTTTCCTGTTTCCCTTCTTCAGAGCCTGGCATTCACTATAAATTTCAAAATGTCTTCTCTGACTCCTTCTCAGGATCATGTTTTTTTGGGTTGCAGGATTCAGAAGGTGCCAGTGCTTGCATCCCTGCCCCCACCAGAGGCCTTAACTTTCATTTCTTTCTTTCAAACTCTTTCTTCCTCGGGCTATAGCCGGCCTTAGGCATAGGCCAACTAGGCGGCCGCCTAGGGCGCCGGTCTGCCAGGGGCACTTTTCCAGTAATTATTCGGTGCAGGTAGACCAGGATGGGGGCACCAGGTAGTGTGGAGGGGGTGCCGGGGAGCCCTTTTGCCTAGGGCGCCAGATGACTTAAGGCCACTCCTCTACCATTACCACCAGGGAGTTTCTGAGGGCTCTGGGTTTCATGGCATCCACCATTTTGATGCTTCCTCTGGCCAAACTTTACGAGAAAGTTTTAGTGGTTTCTGAAGTCAGTGTGGCTCCAACATGCACATCCTCTAGACTTTTTAGTTCCTGTTCTTCCTTGTCTCAGACAAGAACTTCACTGTTGGATTCAGCAGTTGTCTCTGAATCCAGGGATCCTTTTTCATCCCCCTCTTCTCTCTCAGGAATTGTTCACAGACGCTTCAGACATGGGATGGGGGGGGGGCAACATTTTGCTCCCTAAAAGTACAGGAGGTGTGGTCGCCTTGTCAACCAAAAGAGCACATCAGTGTCAAAGAGATGAGAGCCCTTCTGCTGGCTCTACAGGCCCTTCATTCTCTTTTCTGTCCAGGGCCTCTCAAGGCACTTCTAGTATGAGATCTTGCAGTCATATATCAAGTGATTCTTCAGGCAGTTTATATCCCTTCCAGTCAGACCCTTGTGGCAGACACTCTGAGCGGATTTGTAACTCAGTCCCAAGAATGGATGCTTCACAGGGATGTGTTTCTGGACATTATCCACCAGTTGGGTACTCCTCAAGTGGATCTTTCTGCCTCCCCTCTGAACAGACAACTTCTCTGTTTTGTGCCAGAGTCCCAGGTCCTCTGGTGTGGAAGGTGGATGCCTTCTCATTTTCTTGGAAGGGATTCCTCACAGACACCTTTTTTTCTGAGGATGTGCTGCAAGTCCTGCAGGAGCCCAGGAAACCTACTACTGGGAAATCCTACTTATCCAAATGGAAGAGGTTTTCTGTTTGGTGTCTCTCGTAACATGGACCCACTTACTGTGGATGTTCCTTTGGTTCTCTCTTATTTGTGTGAGTTGCTCAATGCTGATTTGGCCTATACTTCTATTAAGGCTCCACTTATCAGCTATCTGCTTGTCTGCCCTTTTCTCCTCCTTTAGTCTCTAGATTTTAGGTTAAACAGTTTCTTAAAGGCGTCCTTAATATTAGACCTCCCAGGAAGCTTGTTCCTCTTACCCTGGGATCTTAATTTTGTTTTGAAGAAATTGACTCAGGCTCCTTTTGAGCCTGCTGCTTCAGTTTCCTTGCTACATTGTTCCTGTAAGACTGATCTTTTGTTAGCTCTTACTTCTGCCAGACGGCTGTCTGAGTTGCAGGCTATTATGGCATGTCCTCCTTTTTTGGTCTTTCATGAGGACAGGATGTCTTTGTGCACTAGCCCCTCTTTTATGAATAAGGTGGTTAATGAGCTTTCACTGCATCAGTTTATTACTTTTTTCCCCTGTCTGTAATCTGACAGTGAGAGGGTGTATACTTTGGATATGCATAGGCAACCTAAGGTTTATTTGGTTAAGACTAAGGCTGTTAGAAAATCTGATCAGTTATTTGTTTCTTTTATTTATTTATTTATTTATTTATCATTTGTTTACTGGGAAAGTCCGACTGGAACAAAACCAATTTTCAGTAGAGGACCAGGGAGAAATTCTTCATGATACATGTCTTTGTAATGTGGGAGGAAACTGGAGTACCCAGAGAAAACCCACATGAGTGTAGGGAGGACATGTAGACTCAGCACAGAAGGCACTCCAGCTGAGAATAGAACTGGAGAACCTCTTGCTGTGATGCGACAATGCTACCGCTGCACCACTGCATTTTCACCCTAGATCTTTGGGACTTGCCGTAGCCAAATACACTCTTTCTTCTTGGATTTCTAAGGCTATTTCTTTTTATTACGCTTTTCGTGGCAAGAGCCTTCCTTCTTCAATTAAGGCTCATTCTACTAGAGTGTGACTTCTTCGGGTGCTTTTTACAAAGGATTAGATACTAATTCTGTTCTTGAGGCAGCTACCTGGACTTCTGTGCATGTCTTCACCAAGCACTACGAGTTGGATGGTATTTCTAGAGCTAGGGCTGGTTTTTCTTGTGCCATTCTTCATGGCTTTTTAGGGACTGTTCTGCTCCTTTCCCTCCCAAGTTTCCTCTTGAGCTTTGGCACTCTCCAGTCTGTTAAGAATACTGCAGCAGTGAATGTAAGGACACAGTACAGTTGTGTAAAAATCTTAAAATAACAGTAGATGTCCTTGCCTTCACTGCTGCAGTATTCTCTCTCTCCCTCCATTCCCCTAGTCTTTTTTCTTCCTGGATGTACAAGTTACCTTGTGGGTTTCTTGAACTGTGTTCCTACTGGGGCATTCAGTTTTGATTATGGTAGGCCTGAACATCACCTTTATGCCATACTCTAAGCAAGGAGTATTTGGGTGATGTTCGGCATACATTTTAAAGGCAACAAGTAGTCTTTGGTAGACTGGCCGGATGTTCTGGCTTCCACAGCAGGTAATCCCCATCTGTTAAGAATATTGCAGCAGTGAAGACAAGGGCATCTACCATTATGGTAAGATTTTACACATCTGTACTTTCATCTCTGCTTTTCCATCCTTTCCATTGATATCCACAGTACTTCTGAAGTTTCAGAAGGAATCCCCCAAGATCATTGCTGTGACAAGTGGTTCCACTATCTTTTGGAAATAACCAGGGGCAGTTACCACAAGCTTCCTCACAGACTGGATCTACTCACACAAGATCAGGGGTGTTTGATACACCCCACCCCAATCAACTTCAGTTGACTGCATGGATAATAGGGTCTTAATTTCTTTTAGGCACCTGTTTACTGAGGACTTACAGCAGGTACTAACAGAGGCAAGAAAGCCTGCTGTTAAAAAATCATATGTTAGCAAATGGAACAGGTTTTCTAGGTGGTGCCAACAACATAACCAGCACCTATTCTGGGGTACTTTGTTCTTGAAGAAGAAGCAATAAGTAAAATAAAACTCGCTGGATACACACAGCACGTAACTCTATTTAGAAAAAAATGTGAGCGCTTTTGCAGAGTCCTCTCTGCTTCATCAGACAAATTATAGCAGTTAAAACTTCATTTAAATAGTGATGCATCATGGTGTCAACTAATCAATTCCATGTTAAAATCAATACAGCAAATAATAATACTTAAGGTATAAAAAATACACATATATATAAATTTATATATATATAAAAACACATATAAAAAACACATAGAGGCTGTATAGAATGTGGGGTACATTTCTAAAATTTGCTAGTTACAATATTAAAAGCTATATAAAAAAGCATAATAAATACTAAGTAAAGAAACTTTGTAGTTTAGGCCAGGTCTGCTTGGAACGTAATAATCCATTCTTGTTCCAAAGCTTCAGTATTGTTAGTAATATTTCCACTTCAGCATAGAAGTGTGTATCACTATCAATATTGTAACTAGAAAATGTATCCAGCGAGTTTTATTTTACTTATTGCTTCTTCTTTATTATCGCTGGTTACTTCACCCAGAGTCAAAGACTTTATTTCTGTACTTTGTTCTTGGTTTTACAATATTTGTGTGACTTACCATCCTATGACCTTTCTTACTCCTCCATTAAGTTTTATTTATCATCCATTTCAGCATGGCTGTGCATGGATCATCCTCTTTAATTGAACGTGCATGACAAAATGTGTTTGAAAGGGGTTTTGCATAAGAGTCCTCTATGAAAACTGATGTCCCCTCCCTTTGGATCTTGATCTTAATTTTGTGTTAGCTTGCTAACACTTGCTCCATTTGAACCAGCTCATTTGGCTGAATTGAGGTTCTTAACATAGAACACAGTTTTAGTGATTGCTCTGAGTTCTGCAGAAATGATATGAGTTGCAAGCTCTTATGGTGAGTCAACCTTATCTCATTTTCCATGGAGACAGGATTTCTTTGATAACTAATCTTTTTATGCCTAACTTTAAGCAAAACTATCCATCTCCCCATTTTCTTTCTTTAACCTAAAAATGAGGGAGAACAATTACTTCATACCATGGATTTCCACAGGCAGCTCTGGTACTATCTTGACATAACTACGTCTTTCAGATCTTCAGATCAGTTGATGTCCTTACATTCACCACTGCAGCATTCATTACAAATGGGATTCCCTGCTGTGAAGCCCTCCATCCGGCCAGTTTACAAAAGATTTCCATTGCTTTAAGGTATGCAGACCATCACCTGCTTACTCCTTCAGTAAGGAAGGACATAAAGGTGACGTTCAGGTGTACCAATCCTCAGAACTTTTTTGCCACCAGTCCGAATGCTGTTTTAACCGCCGGTCTGTTGCATACATCCGTTTTTCTGTTTGCTGGCTTTTTTGTGCTTGCTCCTGTTGCTGGAACCCTCACAGTTGCAGATAAGTACCCAGTTGGGTTTTTGATTACTTTTCTGTTTTGTTTAGTATTGTTTGGATTTGATGTCATCCAGGAAAGATAAATGCCAGTGTGGGAGACTGATTCCCCATAAAGACCATCACAATAAGTGTCTTTTTTGCCTTGGTGCTGCTCATGACCATACATCTTGTTCAGTTTGTCAGGCGTTTGTCCCCAAAACTCTTGCAGAAGGCTTTCTTCTGTTTCCTTGTACCTTGAGAACCAGTGATTTAAGCTTCTTGCTGTGGGAACTATGGATGGAACTTCCTGCCCAAGGGTCATCCATCTGGGAAGATGAAGGTGCCTAAGGTAAGGCCGGAATCTTTCACTATCCAGCCTCTGCTGGGTGTTTCTTCTGAGGTTATTATGCACTCAGAGGCTCACCTGGTTGCTTTGTAAGATTCTTCTACTGTGTCTGGGTTGGAGGCTGGTGAGTATTTGGCAGGCAGCACGTCCGACAAGGCTTTGCAGGCATCCATTTTAGGTGTTCAGAGGGAACCACAGTTGGCTGTTTCCAAGGGGTCTAATGAGGTTCCGTAGTTTCTCTTTTGGGAAGAGAGTCCTACTGCTGTTGGGGAATGCCGTACTGAGTCTAGGCCTTCTCAGATTTCCAGGACGGATGTCCCTTTGAAGAAGAAACAGAAAACTAACCATGTTTCTTCTGCTTCTAGGGATCCACAAACCGAGTGGCAGGCCTTTACTCGGGAGTTATTTAATGCTTTACTGTCGTTGTGGCCTCCTAAAGGGGATTCAGTTCCTGCTCCTCCTTGGTCTGCCTCTTCCCCTAAAAGGCCCAGAGACTTCCACTCTTCTGAGGTGGATTCTGATGATGATTCCCTTGCTTATTCTGCCCAGATTCCTTCTCCTTTAGACTATGGATCTGACAAGGAGGATGCTCATACTATTGATAATCCCTCTGAGGAAATTTCCTTTGGGGATACGCTCTTTAGGATGATGGACTTTTTTAAGTGGGATTGTGCCCAGGCTTCGGATATCCATAAGAGATACTATGAGTTACTGCAACTGGAATCTCCTTAAACCTGTGGCCATTCCTCCTGTCTTGCCTGCTTTACTGGATGATTTTTCCACTGCCTCTAAAGTGCCGGATTCTTCGCCCCTTGCTCCTAGGAAGTCTGATAGGTTTTACAGGGTGCCTGAGGATTGTTCCTTTTTCATAGGTTGATACTAGGCTATCTGCCCTAGGGCATTTATAAGCCTAGCCAGAGTGTGTTTGGCTTTCGCCACCCTTTTAGATTAGTTGACTGTGCCTCTGTATAGTAGGTCACAGAAGGTAGCCCTTTTAAGGTTAGTTTACTGTACCTCTGTCAAGCAGGGACACAGAAGAGATCCCAGGGGTAAACCTACGATCTCCCATCCACTCGTCAAGATTTCTCTTGAAGAGGGTCAGTGAGGGGCTCTGCCTAACATGGATTGGGATTTTGTTCCAGAGTGAGGGGAGCCTCTGGGATATGATTCTGTCCCTCCAGCATGTCCTATTTATTTCTGTGCTGAGGTTCAAGTCCCTGGAGCATGTAGCTCTAAGGGATTTGGATTTCCTGAGGTGAAGCATGTCCATTAATTCTGGGTTGGACATGGATTTATATGTCAGACACAGATTGCCTCTGAGTAGGCGGTATGCAACTGAGTAGAGCTGGAGTTTCTTTAGCCGAGCTGCATAGGGCATCTGTATGAGCCCCTTGATCCTCTTGGTGAGGTACTTTTGGGGTTTTTATTTAAATGTCCTGCTGCTGAGCCCTCTGTGGTGTCTGCAACCTCTGATAAGCCATCTCAATTGCTTCCTTCATCCAAGTTGCTTCCTTCTAACAAGGACAGTACGACCATGGATAGGCTGGGTAAGAAGGTTTATACTTCCTCTACCCTGGCTTTTAGGGCTGTTAATTATCAGACCCATATTTCTAGGTATGTCTTGGCTCTTCTTTCTCAGGCCTGTCAGGTTCTTCCTGATCTTTCAGAATCTGAGGGTAAATCTTCGGCTCTTTCCTTGCTTGGATCTTCCTCTCAGGTTGTTCATCATTCTATCAAGTGTAGTTATGATGCTACAGATGCCTCTTCCAGGGCTGCTGCCTCTGGCTCAGTTGTGAGGAGATATTCCTGGCTTCGGCTTCAACCTTTGCCTGATGATACTAAGGCTAAGTTGCTGGATGCTCCAATGGATAATACTCTTTTGTTTGGGGAGGTGGCTACTGGTTTATTTAAGTCTCTTCAGGACAAGGGGAAGGCTTTACAGGAGCTTAAGCATGTCTTTGTTTTTCCTGTGACTAAGTTTCAGCGTAACTACTCTTCTAAGCCAGCCTTTGTTCGTAGGCAGTCACGCCTTCATTCTAAAGGTAAAAAGGGTGGTAAATGGACTCCTCCTGCTTAAAGCTTCTCAAGCCTCTCAGACTGCTGAGTTTCTTAAGTCTTCCTTTCCTGACAAACCAGGTGCCGTCTGACTATACCCCCATTCCCAGCCACATTCCTGTCTCTTCACCTTTCTCTTCCTGTTTCGCTCTGGATCACCCAAGATTCTTGGGTTTTATCAATCATTCATCAAAGGTACTTAATGGTCTGGATTTCCAATCCTCCTTTTATGGTCATTCCTTAGCCTCCTCGGGAACAGCTTCTTTTTTTCCCAGAGGTTCTTCGGGATCTCTTGTTTCAGGGTACTATTCAAGGAAGTGCCTTTGTCCCAAAGGGGGAATGGGTTTTATTCCAGATTGTTTCTAGTGCCCAGAAAAGAAGGTACTTGGAGGCCTATTCTAGACCTCTCCCATCTGAACACCTTTCTGAAGGTGCCTTCCTTTTAGATGTTGTCCCTTCAGTCCCTTTTTCCTCTCTTGCTACCTCAGGTCTTTCTGTTGTCTTTAGACCTGAAGGATGCTTATCTCCTATTCCGATCCATGCTCTTTTCTGGAGATTCGACAGCAACCGACGCCGGGCCAAGACTTTGGAATTCAGGCCGACTGCGGGTAGCCTGCCAGCAGAATAACCCAAGAGTAATGACTGCAACAGTGAATACACTCGAACATCTACATTTATGGTAGGTATATAACTGTACTTTCTCTGCACTGCCCTTTGGCTTATCTTCTGCGCCCAGGATATTGACAAAGTGCCTAGCTCCAGTTATTGCATTTTGCAGGCAAAGAAATATTCAAATGTACCCATACCTGGACGATTGCCTAATTCAGGCAGAAAGCCAGGGCATACTTTTGAATCATCTGGCCTTTGTAAAAAGGGTTCTAACATTTCTAGGGTACACCATAAATGAAAAAAAAATCACACCTGGTACCCTGTCAACAAATTATATTCCTGGGAGCAAGCTTGAATACAACTTCCCAGATGGCTTACCTCATGCCAGCAAAGTAAATTAATTTGACAACCTACTTCAAACAATTGGCCACAAAAACCCTGCTATCTGCAAGACAATTACTGCAGGCCTTCGGGTTCATGGCCTCCTGCATTCTTCTAATTCCATATGCAAGACTGCACATGAGGAAACTACAGTGGTATCTAAAAAGCCTATGGTATCAACATTCTCAGGACCTGGAAACAATGATTCCTATCATACTTTGCCTATGCCTAGAGTTCCTTTGGTGGGCAGAGGCCTGCCATCAAAACAAGGGACTACCTTTTACACCACCCCCTGCTGTCCAAACCCTAACAGATGCATCAGACTATGCACGGGGGCTCACCTGGCAGGGAAGTGCATTCAGGGCAAATGGAACCCAAGTGAAATGCACCTGCATATCAGTCAAAAAGAAATGTTAGCTATACAGAATTCTCTGACAGCCTTCAAGGACCACATTCTTCCAGGACAACTAATGGTAAAGAAGGACAACACCACTGTTATGTGGTACATAAACAAGCAGGGGGGTACACATTCTTACCCCCTCTACAGACTAGCCATGGCATTGTGGAACACAGCCTTGAGCTACCAAGTGCACCTACAAGCTCAATTCCTGCCATAGTTAAATACACTAACAGACGGACTAAGCAAAAACCTCATGGATCCACACAAGTGGAAACTGGAACCAAGGACTTTCAACATGTTGACAAGCAAATGGGGGGGCCCAGATAATAGACCTGTTTGCCTCTCCCCAGAACTACCAATTGGACAAATTTTGCACAATAACTCCCCACAAACAAGCCTGGAAAGTGGATGCTCTGTCCTTCACCTTGAAAAATATATCAGTCATTGCCTCCCCCCCCCCCCCCTCTGCCTCTGCTCTCCAAAGTACTACTAAAAATCAAGCAGGACAAACCAAAGATGATTTTGATTGCTCCAGACTGGCCGTGCCAGCACTGGTACCCCCTTCTGCGCAGTGTGTCATGGTTATTTCCATGCATGGCACCTGCTCAGACTCCTTCCCTGCTGTCTCAACAGGAGAACCAGATTCTGCACCCTCAACTCCTAACACTGAACCTTGCAGTCTGTCTAATTACTTAATCTCTCCTTTACCATCCCTCAGCAAACCTGTGATGGATATCATTTTAAAGGCAAGGAGGCCTAGTACTAGAAAATCTTTTATGCTGAAATATGGAAAAGATTCTGTGCCTGGAACCACTTTCAGGGGATAAGCACAGCAGCGCCCAGTTTACCTCAGATTTTACAATACTTAACTGAGCTGCTTCACAAGGGCCTGTCTTTTTCCTCCATCAAAATCCACACCTTAGCCATTTCAGCTCATTATAACACAGAACCTCCCCTCTTCTCTCATCCACTGCTCAAGCAGTTCCTCAGAGGGGCCAAAAATTTGAGACCACCCAGGAGAGCTCCAACCCCAGCCTGGGACCTTAACTGTGTTATGGAGAAGCTCAGTCTACCTCCTTTCAAGCCAGCTGCTACTGCAGACTTAACATTTCTTTCTTGGAAAACAACTTTCCTTTTAGCAATCACTTCAGCTAGAAGGGTATCTGAATTACAGGCCCTTATGGCAGTGGAGCCTTTCATCATCTTTCATGCGGACATGGTGTCCCTCATAACCAATCCATCCTTCATGCCCAAGGTCGTATCCAGTGTGGCTCTTAATCAGTCCATTCATTTGCCAACCTTCTTTCCCAATCCACAGAATAAAAGGGAACGGATACTGCATTCCTTAGATGTGCACAGACAACTTAGATTCTACTTGGACAGGACTAAACCTCAAAGGAAACCTGAACAGCTGCTGGTGGCATTTGCTCCTGGGGCAGAGGGGAAGGCTGTTTCTAAGCAAACCATTTTCAAATGGATAGGCTATTGCATTAATTTCCGCTACAAGTACCATGGAAAACCTATCCCACATGGGATTAGACCCCACTCAACCAGGGCTGCATCTACCTCTACAGCCTTTCTCAGAGATGTCCCTACCAGGGACATCCTAGAAGCTGCTACCTGGAGTTCTGTGCATACTTTCACCAAGCATTACCATCTGCCAGTTTTCTCCAAATCCAGAGCTGGCTTTGCCACTGCAGTCTTGTAGGGCCTTATAGCTGTTCCTAATGCTATCTAAATTCCTCCTCCCATGCTTAGCTTTGGGAGTCTACCCAAATGTGATGACTGTGACACTGAAACATGAAGAACATAGTACAGTTGTGTACACTTACCATAAATGTAGATGTTCGAGTATAGTCACTGTTGCAGTCCTGGTTACCCTCCCTCCAGCCCCCTTACTTCTTTTGGCTATACCTCTACTCTCCTTTATTATGCTCAAAAACTTTTTGGTGCATTTGCTTTTTTGTTTGAGGTATAATTTTGTATAGTTATAGATTTAATTGCTTCCCATTAGAGGGGCACCTGACATCGGGGGCAAGAAAAACTGATGTAATGGCATTGGCTGAATGTTTTATACCCCTGACGACCTGACGTCACGGAAGAAGGGACAGCAACTGATGCAGGACCCAAGACCAACAATCAGGCCGACTGAGGGCTACTGCAAGCAGATAACCCAAATGTGATGACTGCAACAGTGAATACACTCTAACATCTGCATTTATGGTAAGTGTACACAACTGTACTTCCTCTCTCTCCTAATTATCAGGACTATTCAACCTGTTCCAGCAGAAGAAAAGGGACAAGGGTTTTACTCAAGACTTCCTGGTACCCAGAAAAGACCCTGGCGCCCTATTCTGGATCTCTCTATTCTAAACACCTTTTTGGTAATCCCAAAATTCAAAATGCTAACACTTCATTTGCTTCCTATGCTAGGCAAAGATGCCTGGTTGGGAAACTTAGACTTAAAGGAAGCTTACTGCACATTTTCAGGAAATACCTACGTTTCAGAGCAGGCTACATGCACTGTCGGTTCTCTGCACTTCCCTTTGGCTTCTCTACTGCGCCCAGGGTATTCACAAAGTGCCTAGCTCCAGTCATTGCATTTTGCAGGCAAAGAAATATTCAAATATACCCATACCTGGATGATTGTCTAATTCAGGCAGAAAGCCAGGACATGCTACTAAATAATCTGGCATTTGTAAAGAAACTTCTAACCTCACTGGGGTACACCATAAACGAAAAGAAATTTCATCTAGTACCCTGCCAACAAATTGTATTCCTGGGAGCAAGCTTGAACAGAACTTCTCAGATGGCTTACCTCACGACAGGTAAACAAGTTTATTTGACCCTTCGCCCGAATTATACCACAATATAAGGGCAAAATGATTGACTTGAACAATTGGCTAAGCTTCTGGTGTCATTCAAAGGGGATCCAGTATCTGTCTTCCTGGGATGACATGATCGACAGACCACGATGCTTTACTACAGATGGTCTGCACCTGTCGCCCCTGGGATTCAGGTTACTGGCTAAGGCTCTTGCCACCCCTATAGTGCCTTTTATAGGCAAAGTTCAAAGGACAAAACCACCACCGTAACAAGTACAAGCATGCAAAAATCTGAAGGTAATGCTACTCAATGCTAGAAGTCTAAACCTAAAAATGCACTCTCTCAAGGCACTCCTAAAAATGGAGAACATGTATATCTGTGCAGTAACTGAAACCTGGTTCAAAGCTCCAGGGAGCACCCCTGCAATACCAGGCTACAACTCTTACCACACTTTTTGGCCACCAAACCAGGATCGAAACACTAAAGGTGGATGAGTGTCCATATTCACCACGGATATTCACACCACCAGGCTAGTTGCCCAACACAATGCGTTTGAAATTCTCCAGGTGCAGCTAACACTAGGTAAGACTGCAATCCAAACTGTAGCTTGATACAGATCCCCCACCATGCCCCAAGATTCTCACTGTACCTTTCTAAACATGCTGGAAAATATTAAGATATTACCAAACATCTTAATACTGGGTGACTTCAACTATCCTGCCATTAACTGGAAAAACTGCTCATGTATCCAAACACCTTTGCCCAACGGTTCTTGGAATTCATAAATTCCAATGCCCTGGATCAACTAATCCATTGTCCCACCAGGGTCTCCAGTATCCTAGACCTGGTCATTACCAACATGGGAAATCGATGGTCCACACCTATGGTCACCCCCCTCGTTGGTCAGGTCAGACAATAAGCTAATCACCCTTAACATCCACATCCCACCCCCCACCCCCCACTGAGGAAACCTCCATAAAAACTTCTCCAAAGCCAACTTCATGCTACTCAAGTCAGAAGTGACAAACTTCATAACACCCATGCAGACTGGAGCTGAAAGTTCAACTGCCGAGTCCTACACTAAGGCACTGTACGAGCACATCCACTCATGCATGAATCGTGCCATCCCAAATAGAACCAAGATGCTCTCTTCCAGAAAAATGAAGCCAATCTGGTGGTCCCCTGCCATAAACAAACTTTACAACAGAAGGAAGAAACTGCTGCAGAAATGAGGAAAATCCCAGGATACAAAAAACTCCCTTACCAGCCTCAATAAGAAGCTGAGATCCCTCATAAAATCCTCCAACGCTAGTTACGAAAGTAAAATTGCCAACGATTCCAAAGACAACCACAAGGCATTCTATAACTATGTCAAGAATCTGATGGGCAATGCTCAGATCTGCTCTGAGATACAACAGAGTGGCATTAAATATACTGATCCCAAGGATATTGCCAATATCCTGGCAGATCGATTCAGTGCCAACTTCACCCCCCTCTCACCCCTTAAATGGCCCATCTCAGTATAGAAGATTGCCAAATTCCAATAATAATGGCCACACAGGTAAAAAACGCACTCTCCAAAGCTAAGAATACAGCATCCATGGAATCAGATGACATCCACGGGCTGTGTAGTACATGAAGTACAACATGAACTGGCACCTCACCTAAGTGTCATGTTTAATCATAGCCTCACCTCAGGCTTTGTGCCCACTGAATGGTGTACAGCTACAGTTATCCCACTCCACAAGGAGGGATCCACCTTGGATCCCGGGAACTACCGCCCCATCAGTCTGACGAGCCTGATCTGCAATGCCATGGAACTATTATCATGGAACTTATAAACAAAGACATTGGCAACCTTCAAACACTGGACCCTACCCAGTTTGGGTTCGTGAAGGGCCGATCTTGTCTCCTGAACCTGATTGACTTCTTCTAGTCAGTTTCCAGAGCCGTGGATGAGGGTAAGGCGGTCCACACAGCCTATCTGGACCTCGCCAAGGCCTTTGACACCATCCCCCACTCTGGAATCATAGGTAAACTTATTTAGCTGGGCATTAATCCCTACGTCACTCAATAGGTTGCCAACTGGCTTACTGACAGAACCCACACTGTAAAAGCTGACTCCAAATCCAGCTCCAGACAAGTTGAGTACCTCAGGGTTCAGTCCTGGGACAACACTCTTGTTTGGCATCTACTTCTCTGAAGTACAGGCCAGTACTAAGGGTCTCTGGCTAACAAAGTTTGCAGAGGACTGCAAACTGGGAGCCATTATTGAATCTCCAAAGGATGTGGATTCTCTACAAAAGGGCCTTACAGAAACAGATGCTTGGTGCCAGAGCCATGGGCTCAAGCTCAATGCTAAGAAATGTATAGTTATCCCCTTTGGGAAAAAACATGTACCCGTGAATTACCACATAGGTGGCAGTACACTAAACACCGAAAGTGTGATAAGAGACTTAGGGACACAGGTGGACAATTGTCTCACCTTCGATAACCACATCACCACAACAGTCAGGAAATCCTTCTATATTGCACACCTCATCACTAAGGGCTTTTCATCCAGAAAAAAAGGAGGTTAGTGTCCCACTGTACTCATCCCTCATTAGACCCATTTATAGAATACAACATCCCATTTGGTATGTACCTCTCAAGACACCTGCAGCAACTGGAAAGGCCGCAGAAATACCTCACTAAAAAAATCACAGGCCTAAAGCAGATGGCCTGTGCTGACCACCTTAAAAAACCCCAGCTATACTCTGTCGCATATCGTGTACTCAGAGGAGATCTCTGCTTAATATACAAGGCCATGTCAGACCTAGAGCTGTTGGACATGCTACACTTAAAGAAATCCCATTCCCTCAGAGCCACACGCTCCAAGGATCTAAACCTTGTCATCACAATAAACAAAACATGCTGGAGGGAAAGGTTCCTGACCCAGACACTCCCCAGACTCTGCAACAGACTGCCCATACATGTCAAGCAGAGTGCCTCTTTGGCTTTCTTCAAAAGGAACTTTAGCAATTGGATGGGAGAAGGGAAATTCACCCCGGGGATCACGTCAGGGGTCCAGGAAGTAAATGGTGTGGGAAGAAATAGCCAGGGAATTGTTATGGCTAGGCTTGTATAGGCCCTAGGGCCGATAGCCTAGTACTAACCTATGATCCTCTACCCTGGCTTTTAGGGCTATTAATTATCAGACATATATTTCTAGGTATGTCTTGGCTCTTCTTTCTCAGGCCTGTCAGGTTCTTTCTGATCTTTCAGAATCTGAGGGTAAATCTTCGGCTCTTTCCTTGCTTGGGTCTTCCTCTCAGGTTGTTTATCATTCTATCAAGTGTAGTTATGATGCTACAGATGCCTCTTCCAGGGCTGCTGCCTCTGGCTCAGTTGTGAGGAGATATTCCTGGCTTCGGCTTCAACCTTTGCCTGATGATACTAAGGCTAAGTTGCTGGATACTCCAATGGATAATGCTCTTTTGTTTGGGGAAGTGGCTACTGGTTTATTTAAGTCTCTTCAGGACAAGGGGAAGGCTTTACAGGAGCTTAAGCATGTCTTTGTTTTTCCTGTGACTAAGATTCAGCGTAACTACCCTTCTAAGCCAGCCTTTGTTCGTAGGCAGTCACACCTTCATTCTAAAGGTAAAAAGGGTGGTAAATGGACTCCTCCTGCTTAAAGCTTCTCAAGCCTCTCAGACTGCTGAGTTTCTTAAGTCTTCCTTTCCTGACAAACCAGGTGCTGTCTGACTATACTCCCATTCCCAGCCACATTCCTCTGTCTCTTCGCCTTTCTCTTTCTGTTTCGCTCTGGATCACCCAAGATTCTTGGGTTTTATCAATCATTCATCAAAGGTACTTAATGGTCTGGATTTCCCATCCTCCTTTTATGGGCATTCCTTAGCCTCCTCGGGAACAGCTTCCTTTTTTCCCGGAGGTTCTTCGGGATTTCTTGTTTCAGGGTACTATTCAAGAAGTGCCTTTGCCCCAAAGGGGGAATGGGTTTTATTCCAGACTGTTTCTAGTGCCCAGAAAAGAAGGTACTTGGAGGCCTATTCTAGACCTCTCCCATCTGAACACCTTTCTGAAGGTGCCTTCCTTTTAGATGTTGTCCCTTCAGTCCCTTTTTCCTCTCTTGCTACCTCAGGCCTTTCTGGTGTCTTTAGACCTGAAGGATGTTTATCTCCTATTCCGATCCATGCTCTTTTCAGGAGATTTTTGCGTTTCTCTGTTGCTTCCTGGCATTTTCAGTTCTGTGCTCTACCCTTTGACCTTACTACTGCCCCAAGGGTGTTCAACAAATGCCTCCTCGCTCCTGTGATTGCCTTTTGCAGCCTTCAAGGGATCCCAATCTTTCCTTATTTGGACAACCTGCTGCTTCAGCCACCTTCTCCAGTGGTCCTTTTGCAAAATCTTCGTTTCACCATTTCTCTTCTTCAGAGCCTGGGGTTCACAATAAACTTCGATAAGTCTTCCCTGTCTCCTCAAGATCTTGTCTTTCTGGGTTGCAGGTTTCAAATGGTGCCAATGCTGGCATCCCTGCCTCCTCCAAAGGCATTAACTCATTTCTTTCTTTCAAACTCTTCTTCCCCTGGCCTCCATTTCAGCCATGGAGTTTCTGAGGGCTCTGGGGTTCATGGGTTCCACCATTCCAATGCTTCCTCTGGCCAGGCTCCTGAGGGCTCTGTGGTTCATGGGTTCCACCAATTCCAATGCTTCCTCTGGCCAGGCTCCACATGAGAAAGTTCCATTGGTTTCTGAAGTCGGTGTGGCTTCAGCATGCACATCCTCTAGACTTTCCTGTTCCTCTTCTCCTGTGTCTCAAGGTTGAACTTCTTTGGTGGATTCAGCAGTTGTCTCTGAATCCAGGGCTCCCGTTTCATCCTCCACTTCCCTCTCAGACTCTGTTCACAGATGCTTCAGATGTGGGATGATGAGCAACATTTGGTTCCCTGAAGGTTTAGGGAGTGTGGTCGCCTCACCAGCAGGAGGAGCACATCAATATCAAAGAGATACGTGCTCTTCAGCTGGCTCTTCATGCCTTTCATCCTCTTTTCTCTGCAGGGCCTCTCAAGGTATTCACGGTCAATACCACAGTCATTTGGTATATCAACAAACGGGGGTATGAGATCCTACGGTCTTTGCCGGCTGGCACATCTGGTATGGGATCTAGCTATCCAGTATTGTGTGACTTTTCAGGCAGTTTACATTCCTTCAGATCGGAATGTTGTGGCATACAATCTGAGCAAGTCCTTCACTCAATCCCATGAATGGATGCTTCACAGTGATGTGTTTCTGGACATTGTTCACCAGTGTGGTATTCCTCAAGTAGATCTCTTTGCCTCCCCTTTGAACAGACAATTTCTTCTGTTTTGTGCCAAAGTCCCAGGTCCTCTGGTCTGGAAGGTGGACACCCTCTCATTTTCTTGGAAGGGGATGTTTCTTTATGCATTCCCTCCCCTTCCTCTCATTCCAAGAGTCCTGTTCAGGATTCAACAGGATCCTCCCAAAATCTTGTTGGTGACTCCCTTTTGGCCGCGACAGCACTGGTTCCCCCTACTTCTGCATCTCGCCAGGGGCAATCATCACAAGTTACCTCACAGGGTGGATCTCCTCACACAAGACAAGAGGTCTCTCATCCATCCCAACCTATCCACGCTTCAACTGACAATGTGGGTGATAGGGTTTTGATTCCTCATAGACACCTTTTTTCTGCGGACGTGCTGAAGGTCCTGTGGTAGGCCAGGAAACCTACCACTAGGAAATCCTGCTTGTTTGAATGGAAGAGGTTTTCTATTTGGTGTCTTTCTCGTGGCCTGTACCCACTTTCTGTGGATGTTCCTTTGGTTCTTTCTTATTTGTGTGAGTTGCTCAATGCTGGTTTGGCTTGTTCTTCTGTTAAGGCCCACTTATCAGCTCTTTCTGCTTATCTGTCTTTAGCTCCCCCATTAGCTTCTAGATTTGAGGATAAGCAGTTTCTTAAAGGCATCCTTAGTATTAGACCTCCCAGGCAGCCTTTTCCTCCTCCCTGGGAGGTGAATTTTGTTCTAGAAAATTTGACTCGGGCTCCTTTTGAGCCTGCTGTTTCTGCTTTCTTGCAACATTGTTCTTGGATGACAGTTCTTTTGTTAGCTCTTACTTCTGCCAGATGGGTGTCTGAGTTGCAAGCCCTTATGGCTTGTCCACCTTTTTTGATATTTCATGAGGACAGGGTGTCCTTATATACTAATCCTTCTTTTATGCCCAAGGTGATTAATGAGTTGTTACTTAATCAGTCTATTAATTTGCCTTCCTTTTTCCCTGTCCACAATCTGACAGCGAGAGGGTGCTACATACTTTAGATGTACATAGACAGCTCAGATTTTATTTGAATAAAACTAAAGCTAATAGGAAGTCTGACCAGTAGTTTGTTTCCTTTCATCCTAGGTCTTTGGGTTTGGCTATTTCCAAGCAAACTATTTCTACTTGGATTTCAAAGATTATTTCTTTTTGTTACACTTTTCATGGTGAGAGCCTTCCTTCTCCTGTTAAGGCTCATTCCACAAGAGCTGTGGCTTCTTATGGTGCCTTTTTCAGGGGCTTAGATGCTAATTCTATTCTTGAAGCTGCTACCTTGACTTCTGTGCATACCTTTACCAAACATTACCAGTTGGATGGTATCTCCAGAGCCAGAGGTGGTTTTGCTGCTGCCATACTTCATGGCTTCTTAGAGGGATCTGCGGCTTCCTCCTCCCAGGTTTCTTCTTGAGTGTTTGCACTCTCCCATTAGTAATGAATACTGCAGTGGTGAATGTAAGAACATAGTACATTTGTGTAAAATCTTACAATAACGGTAGATGTCCTTGCCTTCACTGCTGCAGAATTCACTCCCTCCATCCCCCTGGTCTTTTTCCCTTCCTGGCTGCGCAGATTCTTCTTGGTTTTCCTTTGCCCCAGTAGGAACAGCAGCCCATCTGTTCTGAGGATGGCACGGCTGAATGTTGCCTTTATGCCCTTCCTTACACAAGGAGGAAGCAAGTGATGTTCTGCGTACCTTAAAGCGATGGAAATTTTTTGTAAACTGGCCAGATAGAGGGCTTCACTGCAGGGAATCCCATTAGTAATGAATACTGCAGCGGTGAAGGCAAGGACGTGTATTGTTATGGTAAGATTTTACACAACTGTGCTTTCCTATTTTTGTGAAAGTAAGATGAAGAGACTGCCTGTGTTAAAACAGACTATTTCCAAGTGGTTGTCTAAAGCTATTACCTTTTGTTATACTTACCACAACAAAGCTATTCTGGCAGGGTCAAGCTCCACTCTACCAGGCATAGCTCTCAATCGTCCCAAATTAACTGGGAGTTAACATTAACATGTGGAGTGGGGAGCACCCATTTTTGAGCTCAGCCAATCAGAGCGTTGCATTACTGCACCTGTTTTGCATGTAGCCAGCCAGCATGCTTCAATCATTATTTTCCTCATATGCAGAAGTGGAGGAACTTATGCAGCTGCAACGGACCTGGTGTGGATGGAGGGCTCAATTAGGTCTGCTCAGTCTGCATATCAGCAGCATCGGGATGGTGGAAGGCTACCAGTCTCAGGGGACTGAGTGAGCATGCCAGAAGAGGAGGAAGGAATATCGTTCGTATGTGCCGTTTTTTACTTTGCGCTCTTGAGAAAAGAGCTAATATCATTCGTGGACCTGGTCATTGATCGAGAGGGACACTGAGAGCAGAGGCCAAGGGGGAATTTTATAGCTCCAGCTTGCCTTGTCGTGGTGGTGGTTCATCATTTCTGTTCGACTTTGTGTCTGGGATTTGGAATTGTTCCCGGGAGGTCTGTGGTCTGTGTTTTCCACTTTCTCCTTCTCCGGACCGTCACTGTGAGTTTGATCATCATCCGATCGAAGATTTTGTTTTATTTTCAAACAGTTGTAACAGGTAAGTAAGCAGCTCTACAAAAACAGTCAAATAGCTTTTCAAAGTACTAAACTTATTCATGAATTCATTTGAGCATACAGTGACTGAAGGAGTTAGACTAAACTACCTTAGAGTAACTGTTAATCAGCTTAGGTTTGGCAGTTATGTAAGTAGTGTACCATCTCAGATTCCTTTACAGGGATGGCCTTTATTGTCCCTAGTTTTTGACTATCGTATCATTTTTTTCAGTTGCATCTCTTTTGTTTTCCTTGCATTTGCTCACTAACTGCAGCTTCCATTCTTTATGACCTACACAAGGATTGTTTGGTTGTAGCAGGTCAGCAGGGTAGCACCCACCTCAGTTCCTTGGTTTGCAAATTGCAGTGGCTTAACAGTTAACACCTGTCTGTAATTCAACAAAAGTTCAGGTCTGAACTACTAAACTAAGTCATCTTCCATCATTTGCTGATATGCTAGAGTGGTACAACCTACTTCAGGATCTCAGACCTTCAGATGTTCTTCATTCCACATTGCTGCAGTCCTAACCATTGGGTAGTCCGCTGTCCCAGTCGGCCCGAATACCAAAGTATATGGCTGACGTCGGTCAAGGCGCATTAGTCTGACATCAGGACGTCAGGGTACTAATGCGCATGACCGACGTCATATCCTCAGTCTTTTTTGCCGCATGGTCCGATGCAGAAGCAGTTTTGCGAGTGCAGGTTGGCGTTCTGAAATTTTCTGAAGTCGGAGTTTCAGACCGAATCAAAGTTGGCGGAATATTTTGGTTTTCTTGCCTCAGTATTTAACCGGATGTCAGAAAAAGTGAATAACTGTATTTCTTGTGGGAAACAGATACCTCATAGGGATTACCATACCTTGTGTATACCTTGTTTAGGGCCTGAGCACGACGTTGTTGGATGCCGCTCTTGTGCTAGATTTAACAAACGCACTATTAAGAGAAGGTTAGACTGTGCCAGGTTAGTTTTTGGGAAGCGTTGTAATTATAAAATGCCGGATGCTCAAAAGCGCAAGGACAAAGCAGCAAAGCCTAGAGTGGAAGAACCGACAGTCCCGGACGTCGGTTCTTTAGAAGGCTCAGTGGAGCCGGAGGTTCTGCCAGGAGTTTCTTTGGAGTCTCAGGGAGAGACTTTCCTGTTACAGGATGTGTCCTCTCAGGAGGTAGGCCAGGCTGAAGTGGCTAATCAGGTGGCTGTTCTTCCCTCTCTTCCTAAGGTGGTTAGAGCCTCCCCTTCTGTTTCCAAGGCTTCTTTGAGAGGCAGGCCAGGTTTAACTTCAGTGGGGGTTTCTCCTAGCTCTTCAGGATCTTTGCCTAAGAAACATATGCTTAAAATGGCAGAGGATTTGATTACTATGATTAGAGGTTCTATGCCCCCTCCTGATAAGAGGCCTAGGGTGGAACCTGAGTTTGAGAGTTTTGAGCAGTGTTCGGAGGCTTCTGAGTCTTTGAAGACTTGCAGGAGTATCCTCCTTATTCTGATTCTGATGTGGATGATTCTACTCCTTCAGCTTCTCCTCCTGAGGATTTTTCATTTTCAGAGACTCTGCATTCCATGAGGGAGCATTTTAAATGGGAAGGTCAAGATTTCTCTGATTCCAGGAAGAGGCTTAGAATTCTTGTTTTACCCCAGCATAGGCCTTTAGCTATACCTCCTGTTCTGAATGTGGTGGAAGATGTTTTTGCAGAGGCTTCCCTGAACCCTGATTCTTTGCCTCCTGCCCCAGTTAAACCGGATAGGTACTATAGGGTGCCTGAAGCTCATAAGTATCTTTTAAGAGTCCTAGGGCAGACCGAAACTGTCTCTCAGGGGCCTAAAGGTGTTAAGGCTTCTGTTGTTAAAAATCCTGTTCCTCCTGATAAAGAGGCAAGGGCTTTGGATAGATGGGGAAAGAAAGTGTATACTTCTTCCACTTTAGCCATGAGGGTTGAATTGCCAGTTTCACATGTTAAAATATCAAAATTATCTCCTTTCACAATTGAAGTCTAAGGTGGATGCTCTGGCGGAAGTTATTGAGTGTAAAGAGTTGCAGGATTTAGTTCATGTGTCTGAACAGGTGGGTAAGCATTCCTTGCAATGTGGTTTTGATGCTGTGCAGGCCTCCTCGAGGGTGGCTGCCACTGGTTCTGTTCTTAGTTGTACGCCTGGTTGAGGGATCAGAATTTAGCTGAGCATGTTAAGACACGGATTTTGGATGCTCCTTTACAGTCTGACGTGTTGTTTGGTTCGCCTGTGGAAGCAGTTTTAAAGAAAATGGAGGACAAGGCTAAGTCTATGCAAACTGTTAAAGATTTTTGCAGGTGCAGCCTCCGAGTTTAGTAGAAATTGGCCTACTAAGGGATGGACATATCCTGCTTATGATTCCCAGTCTAGGGGTAGGTCTAGTAGGGGCAGAGCTCAAGGTTCTTTTAGGCCTAGAACAGGAGTTCACCTGCTCAGACTTCTGGTGAGGGCAGGGGTCAGTCCTTTCGTAAACAGACCCAATGACCTGCCTTTTCAGCTGTCGTCTGGCAGCACCTTTGGGAGGAAGGTTGGCTCTTTTCAAAGAAAATTGGGATTTAATTACCCAAGACAGATGGGTTTTGGATATCATTCACCACGGTTACAGGTTTTATTTCCATACCTTGCCTCCTTTCAAAGGCATGCGGACATTCCTCCTCTACAAAGAAAAGAGGCTCACAAGCAAATTTCTCTGTTACTCCAAATAGGGGCCATTCAGCCAGTTCCTGTGCCAGAAAGGGGCCTAGGATTTTATTCTCTAGTACCAAAGAAGGGGAACACATGGAGACCAATTTTGGATTTATCTATCCTCAACACTTATCTGGACATTCCCAAGTTCAAAATGTTGACGTTACAACAGCTTTTACCTCTGCTGGGCAAAGATCACTGGATGGTAACTTTAGATCTCAAGGAGGCTTACCTTCATGTGCCTATCAGACTAAGTTGCAGGAAGTATCTTGGAAATTCCCATTATCAGTTCTCTGCATTGCCCTTTGGCTTATCTACTGCCCAGAGTATTCACAAAGGTTCTGGCTCCAGTGATAGCTTACTTCAGGCTAAAAGGAATTCAAATCTATCCTTACTTGGACGACTGCCTGATTCTGGCTCAAGAAAAGGAAGACCTTTTACAGCATTTGGAATATGTGATAGCAGTGCTAAGATGCCTAGGGTATTCTGTGAACGAAATAAAGTCCAGTCTAGTACCCTCTCAAGACATGTGCTTTCTGGGTGTGAGACTGAATACAGCAGCCCAGATGGCCTTTTAACCCCGGACAAACAAAAGAATCTTTCCATTTACTTCCATCAACTATCTCTTCAGTCCGGGCTGACTGCAAGGACAGTCCTTCAAGCCTTAGGGTTCATGGCATCTTGTATTCTGGTGCTTCCCAATGCCAAACTGCATATGAGGAAGCTGCAATGGTATCTCAAAATGTATGGACACAGCACTGCCAGGATTTGGACACTGTCATTCAAATAATACCTTGCATTCAACAGGAATTTTTGTGGTGGGCTCAGGAATGTCACCTAAACAAGGGACTCTCTGTGACCCGGCCAGAGGCGAGTCAGATTCTAACGACAGATGCCTCAGACATTGCTTGGGGAGCTCATCTAAATGGAAAGTGGATACAAGACAAGTGGCCTGCCAGACTACAGCATCTACATATCAACATGAAGGAGATGTTAGCAGTCCAGTTTGCATTAATGGCTTTCAAGGAGTTACTTCTTCCAGGGCAGGTGTTGATTCTAACAGACAACACAACTGTCATGTGGTACATCAACAAACAAGGGGAACACATTCTTACCGTGCAGGCAAGCAATGATTTTATGGGAGACTCAGCTTGCAACTAACTCTTCAGGCAAGGTTTCTGCCGGGAGCACAGAACTCCTTAGCAGATGTGTTAAGCAGACAAATCATGGATCCCCACGAGTGGAAACTGGATCTTCATGTATTTGAAATTGACAGTGTCATGGGGAACTCCAGACATAGATCTGTTCGCTTCTCCACTAAACCACCAGCTGCCAAAGTTTTGCACAAAGAGGTTTCATCACACAGCTTGGAAAGTGGATGCTCTTTCTTTCAGTTGGAAAAATCTTCATGTGTATGCCTTTCCACCTCTGCCTCTTCTCCCAAAGGTGCTCCTAAAGGTCAGACAAGACAAGCCAAGGATGATTTTAATAGCTCCAGATTGGCCTCGCAACACTGGTACCCATTACTGAGGAGTCTGGTAAGGAAGCCTCCATGGCCTTTACCTTTGATTCCACACCTGTTGTCTCAGAGGGACGGTCACCTGCTCAATGTCAAGCTTCACTCTCTTCATCTAACAGCCTGGCATATTCTGTTTTGAAACACAGCAGGTCTCAACTTCCTCAACAAGTTTTAAATGTGATTATGGAAGCCAGAAGACCTGGTACAAGGAAAGTGTACGATGAAAAATGGAAGAGATTTTTATTTTGGAGTGCAGCAAAGAATTTGGAGATTTCTGAGCCTAATTTGAGTGTGGCTCTTCAATATCTTACTGAGTTATTGGACAAAGGTTTGTCTTTCTCTTCCATTAAGATTCATGCTGCAGCAATTTCAGCTCACTACGATTGTGACCCACCATTGTTTTCATCCTTTGTTCAAGCAATTTCTTAGAGGGGCAAAGAATATAAGACTCCTGCTTGGGATCTCAATTTTGTGTTGGAGAAACTTACTCCTGCTGAATTGAAATACTTGTCATGGAAGACTGCTTTTTGTTGGCCATTACTTCTGCAAGAAGGGTTTCTGAATTGCAGGCCCTTATTGATTTTCCATAAGGATAGGGTATCATTACGTACTAATCCTTCTTTTATGCCTAAGGTGGTTTCTAGTGTGGCTTTAAACCAAACTATTCATTTGCCTACTTTCTATGCAGATCCCCAAAATAAGGGGAAAAGATTTTGCACACTTTAGATGTACACAGGCAGTTCGTTATTATTTAAGCAGGACCAAGGATTTTAGGCAGTCTCAGCAGTTGTTTGTTTCTTTTGCTTTGAGTTCTCAGGGCAAGCCTGTGTCAAAACAAACTATTTCTAAGTGGATTGGGTTTTGCATTGCATTTTGTTATTCCCATCATGGCAAGGAGATTCCAGCTGGGATTAGGCCTCATTCCACTAGGGCTACTGCCACTTCAACAGCATTTCTAAGGGGTGGCAACTAAGGATATTTTGGAGGCAGCTACTTGGAGTTCAGTGCATACTTTCTCTAAGCATTACCACCTTCCTCTCTACTCTAAATCTAGGGCTGGTTTTGCCACAGCTATTTTGCAAGGCATGTTGACAGCTCCTGCTTCCTTATGATTTGCCAGCCTCCCTTACCTCTGCTTTGGGATTCTACCCAATGGTTAGGACTGCAGCAATGTGGAATGAAGAACATAGTACAGTTTTGTACCTACCATAAATGTAGATGTTCGAGGATCCACATTGCTGCACCTCCTTCCCTCTGTGTTTAGGGGTGGTTGTGTGGGTGAGGTTATACTCTTGTAATTTTGTATATATTGTACATATTTTTGGTGCAGGAGTGTTTGGTGTTTTTGGTTTTGGCCTTGTCTTTTTAGGGTCTTCTGACATCTGGGGCAAGAAAAGACTGAGGATATCCTGACTTCCTGATGTCAGACTAATTGGGACAGCGGACTACCCAATGGTTAGGACTGCAGCAATGTGGATCCTCGAACATCTACATTTATGGTAGGTACAAAACTGTACTTTTCTTGTATCTGTCCCGAAATTTGAAATAGATCTGGTTACCCATGCTTTTGTGTTCAAATTGTCAGGCTCTAGAACAAACATTCCCTTTTGCTCAGACAAGTTTCATGTAAGTTTGCACTTAAAAAGTAATTTAAGGACCATCTTCACACTAACTGGATATTATGGAGTTACAAGAAACATTTCTTCCACATCTATATTCTGTTTTTTTTAAAACTTAATCCTGTTATGATGTTTGTGACTGCTTAAGATAATACTCATAAACCCTTAATTTGCTTGTACACTTAGCAGGTAATCTAACACTGAGGGCATTTCTTGATTAGTTCTAAGTTGAGCATGTCTTCATCAATTTGAATGTAGTATTTTTTTTTTTCAAAACCTCATGTGTAGAGGCATTCACTTATACACTTAATGTATGTCATTTAACTTGCTCTCTGTAAAAATGTACAAAATCCCCTGAACACTAAGTTCTTTTTGGCTGTTCCCACTATTCAGCTCTCAGTTTTTGCTTTTGTCAGTAAAGTCTTATTTTTATTTATAGTTTTATTTATTTATTATTTTTTTAAGCAAGAATATCAAACCTAAAGATCTGTTTATAAGCAAACTATTTAATGATAATGATCTTTGCCTTACACAAAGAATGAATTTCATTTTTGAGAAACTAGGTTGTGAGTTTATGGAAATTCCTTGCAGTGTTCGTGCTAATCCTGCTACTTAATTTACTTTGTGTTAAATGGCATATTTGGAATTTTTATAGACATTGTTTCCAGCTTTTTTCTGCATTGTCTCTCAGTTTTTACAAGTGTTTTAAGCAGGTTAATCAAAGTACCAGTTGTAGATGCATGAGTTGCCAGTTTGGAGCAGCCAGTTGTTGAAGAATTACTTGCAGCTATTACTTAAGGGGAAAGGCTGACATTTTTTTTTTTACTAGTAGCATAAGTCTGACTATTGTATAAATCCACAGAGGTCCAAGTCCACGAAAGGTAGCAAATAGTTTATTCACAAACAGAATGAGCGCTTTCATCTTGAGTACAAGACTTCATCAGATATCTCCACAGGATTTTACTTAACTATTTATACCATATGCCATTAAATCTAATTAAAATTTAAAGACATATAGTGCCTTAAAAATATAAATCCACATACATCATTTTTATGTTATACTTTCATTTCTAAATAAACTTTAAAATAACTTAATAAAACAAAACTATGTAATGTTAATAAATATTAAAATTTAAGAATAATAATGTTAAAATAGCATACATTAAAAAGTAAACACTTCCTGAAATGATAACATTTGTGAGGCTTTTGCTAGTAACACTGGTTTAGTAGTAATGTATTCATTCAGGCCTGGGGGAATGTTAGATTTAAGCCTCAACTGCCACTTTAATTCTTTGTTTAGCAATACATTTTTTACATCTCCCCCTCTAGAGTTTATTTTAACCATGTCTATGATACCAAATTTAAAACCATTAAAACCAGAACAATTTCTGGACAATATTTTTGTTCTATGGGATGGGAGTAAAGAAATAATGGACTCCTTCATGCAGTATCTGAATGAGTGTACTACATACTTTAAATTCATGGAACAAATCAAGCATGAATTATTTAGACACTACTATTTTTCTAACTGAACAAGGTTTCAAGTCAAGAATATACAGAAAGAATATTTGGTGTAATAGTTTTTTTACATTATACTAGTCACCAACCTATGGCCCAGAAAAAAAGCCTTGTTAAGGGACAAGCAGTGCGTATTGCAAGGATGACTTCAGATAGACAGATTTGGACAAGGAATTGAACCTTCTGGGTGATATGTTTATGGAGAGGGGCTATCCTAGAGAGATTGTGCAAGGTGTGTTGGATGAGGTGAGTAGCGGATGGGGTATTAGATATTAACCTCTTTTGGGTAACCCCATGGGGATGACATTTAAGGCTAAGGAAGATAGAAAATATCAAAAAGCATGAGTAACTGAGTTTAATGGGTTTACAGGGATATTCACAGACATCATCAAGAAGAACTGGAGTATGCTTAAAACAAATAAGGAATTGTTTGATGTGGTGGAACTTGAACCCATGTTTACATATAGGACTAGTATGAATTTTAAAAGAATATTTGAACAAATGCAAGTACCGAAACTTTTAATTAAAAAGGCGACTACTGCATGTGGTCATTGCAAGCAGTGTTCCAATATTTTTAATGAGGATAGTATATGTTTACAAAATGGCATCAGAGTAGCGTGAGGTTTTGTAAGGGGAATTGCAATACGAAAATGTTAGTGTATCTAGCAGTATGTGCAAACTGTCCTGCATTCTATATAGAAAAAACTGAGAGGGCTCTCAAGGACAGAATGTACAAACATGTTTATGATATTAAGAACAAAAAAGAGGCTAGTGCACTATATAAGCATTCCGTTGTTTGTTCTGGTTTTAATGGTTTTAAATTTGGCATCATAAACTTGGTTAAAATAAACTCTAGAGGGGGAGATGTCAAAAATTTATTGCTAAACAAAGAAGTAAAGTGGCAGTTGAGGCTTAAATCTAACATTCCCCCAGGCCTGAATGAATACATTACCATTAAACCAGTGTTACTAGCAAAAGCCTCACAACTGTAATAATTTCAGGAAGTGTTTACTTTTTAATGTATGATGTTAAGTTGTCTATCTTGCCTTCATTCTTGCTGGTTGGGTTCAGAGCCGATCCTCGGCTCCGACTCGGCCATCTTCAATAGCTCGAGAGCTGTTTACTGGCTCGAGGCTACCCCATATCCCATGATACCTGGTGCTAGCTAACCAGATCTCATTTGAAAAAGCTATTCCAGACCTATTTAAGGAAGAAACTCTGCCCTAGTAGCCCCTTGGACCTAACTATGAAGCTATCTAAGCAGAAAGGATAACCAGAGAAGGTTCAGCCATGAAATCTGAATAAGGGAGCTCCTCTCGATCCACTAGGATAGGGGGTTGGAGGGTGGTGACATAAGACTAGTACATCAAATTAATGCATTGCTGGCCCAAGGACACGGTGCTATGGATGTTGGCAGTATACTCGCCACATGCAAGTGTCTAGGAGGCTTGAAAGGTACTGTAAAAAATGGTGACTCCATTGGTGGTCGCATCGCTGAACATGGACATAATTTTGGTGACAAAAATGTGTATACTAGTGATTCTAACCTTCATTATGTTGGACAGTTATCATTTAATGATGTTATTACTAAAAATTTTGAATTTGACTTTGCTGTAACTAGAAGCGGAGAAGTATTTGTGTATAATGTCGATGACAATGCGCCTACATTGAAGGACATGATTTTCATGTTGGAAAAAAAATTGTTTAAAATGAAATGTCTACAATTAGAATGCGCCTACATTGAAGGACATGATTTTCATGTTGGAAAAAAAATTGTTTAAAATGAAATGTCTACAATTAGATAATGGGTACTTGCAATGTTGCCTCAACCTTAAGGTGGTCCCGCAGGGGCTTAGAATGATTAAATTCCCTTTTGTTATTATGTATAATGAGGAAATTATTAAGGAATTCCATTCTTTTTTTTAATGAATGTGGGTTGGGGCTTATGAACGGACTAATTAAACATAATGAGTTGGCACATACGGTCTTGAAGGGTCAAGTGGAGAAACTAAATGAGGATATTACGAAAGATCTTTTATTCAGTGAATATGAGCAACTCTACAAGAAAGTTTTACACAGAGTAAATAAGAGAGTGGATATATATTTAAGAAAACAAAAAAAGTTTGCCAGGGACAAACAGCAGTACGCTGAATTTAAAGCATACCCAGGACCCTATAAAAATATTAACTATAATACCAATAAGAATTATAAAACTGGTAGTGGGGGTGTATTCACGGATGAAAGGGTTCATGGACAAGTGAGGGAAGATAGAGTAGGCCACACTCCACCCAGGGGTTTGGATGAATTAGATTAATTCCCTGAACATAGTACACATTTTTTAGCAGTGAGAAGATCAGAGAGGTTGGCCAGCAAAACCAGGTACAACTCGGACTCGGGACACCCCTACATACACCAAGGGGAAAGTCAGAGTTGGAAAAAAGTGGGGAAGAAAGGGAAATAACATACGTTTCTGACACTGATGGCAAAGTATGTGAATATAAAGGTTTCAAAATATTCAACTATACTACAATTAATCTCAAAAAAGAACATTTCAACCTTTTTTCCAAAGGTTTCAAATTTGTGGCAACTGATTATGGGGATGTGGCCAACACACTTGTAGATTTCAAACTTTTTTGTCTCCGTTGCTTTTTTTAAAGCTGTTTCGCTATGTTAAACCCATTTAACATAGCGAGACAGTTTTGAAAAAAGCAAGATCTCCATTGCTTTTTACAAACTGTCTCGTTATGTTAAAGGAGTTTAACATAGCGAGACAGCTTTAAAAAAAGCAACGGAGACTCTCCGTTGCTTTTTTTTAAAGCTGTCTCACTATGTTAAACTCATTTAACATAGTGAGACAGTGTGAAGCAATGGAGAGCTTGCGTTCTCCGTTGCTGTAAAAAAAGTTATAGTAAAGGAAAAAGTCTGGGCGACCGGACCTTTTTCCATTACTATAACTCTGATTTACAACGTGCACGCTGACCAATCAGCATGCAAGTTTTTGAATATTAATGGGAGGTCATTGTATAATATTTAATAAATTCTGTACTCTGCCGTATATGTCGTAGAGTTTGTTTTTTTAGATCTTTGTGCTTTATGGGTTACAGACATTGCAGAACCACAACATAATCTGTGTCTGCCTTCTGGAAGTGATATCACAGAGCTGTTTGTTTACCTCCTCCTCTGCATTTTAGTGTTTTGAGCTTTATTCTGGATTTAGTTTTTTGACATCTATGTTTTATTTTTCTTTACTTTTCAAATGTTTTGTTTTATTTTTAACTAAGTATGCTTAGTCACATTTTCTGTGGTGGTTGTGGTCGTCAGAAAATATGAATAGTTTACTGTAAGGATAACAATACATTAAATGATAATGCTTTACAGTGATGAATCATGCCCTTTTAGAATGGCATTGTTTCAGGTGACTTGCTTACCTTGTTGCCAAAAAAATATTGCATCTTATCTAGCAGTTTTAGTGAACAGTGGATTACTAATTTGCTAGTGTCATGATGTACTTGTTGAAAAACTCTTAATCAACCTCTGGTTACTGTCTCTATATTTTAAACTCTGATGACAGTGGGGCTGTGGCCAGCAACTGGATAAAGCAAACAAAATAAGCTTTGGGACTGTTGATTGTCATGTACTATTAACAAAAGTTATACTCCTTTGACTTCTCTAGCAAGGTTATTTATTGCTTCTAAAAGTTATTTCATATTGAAAACATCTGGTCAAACCCAAAAATAATGGGGGGGGGGGGGTGACAAATTTTAAGTATTGCTCTTATGAAATTATAAAGTTACTAGAATATGAAACTGAAATGGTTGTCATTATTTAATGAATTCAGTCCTCACTGATTTGCCACAAAAGTCATGAAAACCACAACTTTTAAGAGGAGCAGACCAAAGGCATGGGGTAAACATTTGTAAATTCTACGAACTTCTGGACAGCTGAAGTATGGACACAGTTGCTGGCGAAACTGGCACAGTAATATAGGTTCTGAGTTGATTCACAGGAGGGCCCAGATTTCTGGCAATAAGAACTAGGTTGATGCTCTGCAGAATCGTATCCATGATTTCAGTTTTATAACATACTTCCTGTGTACATCATGAATCATTTGCAATAATGAGCTTTCTCTTTGGCCTGTTATGAATCATTTGCAATAAGCATTTTCTTACACATGTTATGAATCATTTGCAATAATGAGCTTTCTCTTGGAAATGTTATGAAACGTTTGCAGCAATGAACTTTCTCTTGGGTCTTTTATGAGTCATTTGCAGTAAGCATTTTCTTAGACATGTTATGAATCATTTGCAACAATTACCTTGGGTGCATTTTGAATTATGTGCAGTAATGTCTTTTTCCTTGGATCCATAGTCATTTGCAGTAATGGTATTTTCCTGGATACATTATGAATTATTTGCAATAATTCTTTCTTGGATGCATTGAGTTATTTTGAATATTTTTTCCTGGATGCATTATTGATTTCCAGTAATGCTTACTCACATTTTAAGTATGTCGGTGCTGTGTATTACTCAGTCTGAGTTGCACACACGTTTAGAGGTTCCTAGATTGAATTCTCATCTTTTATCTGAATCATTCATTTTCTTCAGAAGCAAAGGCATGGCTGAATCACACAACAGCATGGTACAAGCCACAATGGAAGGTGGTGCAACACAAAGTTTCTTGCACTGTTATAGTGCAGCAACTCAGAAGGGTAATAATTTTTTTGACTACTGTTTGCCATCATACCAGCTTTGTTTACTGTAAGTAAAAGTGTAGCATCATAGCACACCTGTGAATTATCTTGAAGCCTTCTAATTACACCCCCCCTTTTTCTTCTCTGGAGATGCTGCCTCTGAAAAGAAGAAGCAAATTACCACATTCCAAAGTAGCTGGAAGGTTACCTTTGACTTTATAATGGAAAGCAGATGTGGTCCAGGCTATGCATTTTGCAAGACTTGTGCTACTAATATTAATGTCGGACATGGAGGGAGGAATGATTTGCAGTGGCATATGGACACTGAGAAGCAAAAGATGAGCACCAAGCATTCGACTGGGAGGAAGGTGACAGAAATGTTTGCCACTCAGCAAACCAATGCTAAAGTTCTGGAGGCTGTAGTAGCCTTTATGGGCCTTCTTGCAACACAACTTGCCATTTATGGCTGGGGATCATTTCCTGAAGTATATGAAGAGGTACTGCATGGATCCGGAGGTGGTACAAAAAATGACCTGTGGACCAACAAAGGCTGCTTGCATTTTAAGAGATGTAATGGGGCCAAAGTATCAGCAGAATGTTGCACAAGCTTGTCAGAAAGTGCCATACTGTTTGTACCTTGACCAAAGTACAGATGGGGGGAATGACAAGTTGCTTGTGATTTTACTTGTTTTTTTTTTTTTTTACCATGCCACTGGTAAAAATGTTGAAAAATTCCTTGATATGCCTACTTGAATCAGTGGAACTGGCCAAGCCATTTATGACTGTGTAATGGAGAATCTGAGCAAGTTTGACATTCCTGTGAACAACATGGTGGCTTATTCATCAGACAATGCTGCATCCATGATTAGCAAGTGGAACTCGGTGCTATCCAGATTAAAAGAGGTTAATCCACATATTTTCAATATGGGCTGTTTGTGCCACATTGCAGATTTGTGTATCAAATCTGGTGTAAAAGCAATGGCTGCACCTATAGAAGAATTGATATCTGACATTTATTGTCACTTTTCCAACAGTGCACAGCGTCAGCAGAAGCTGAAGGAATGTGCATTGTTTGTGGATATTGAACCACTCAAAATTATCAGGTATGCTCTCACTCGATGGCTGAGTTTGGCAAAAGTCATAAAAAGAATGCTTGCCTTGTGTCCCGTCCTGAGATCATACTTCTTGTCATATGAACCATGGTCTGTTAAAGTGGATCTAATAGCTCACAGACTGCAGAGCCATGACATCAAGCTGCCATTCTTCTTCCTGCAGTATGCCATTGAACCACTTCATAACTTCAATTTGCTAATACAAAGCAGGGAAAGCAAATTGCACACATTGTATAATGAGATCCACAAAGTACTGCAGGCATATGCCAGTAGGGTACTGAAACCACCAATTGCAAGGCAGTTTTTGGGCAATATAAGTAGCATTGATGCAATTCTTGAAGTGCAGGGCAACATCTTAGAAGATGGCGAAATTCATATTGGTCCTGATGCCAAAACATATTTGGACGAAAATTCGGATGATATCAGGAGTACTACAGTGGAGCAGAAACTATTCAAGAGAGCCAAACAATTTTACTCTGCAGTGCTATTAAAAATGAAAAAGCATTTCCCTGCAAAAGATCCCCTGCTGTAGAACATGGCCAGTTTATTGGATCCAGCTATGAAACTGCAGCTTTCTTCAACTGTGATAGCAGATATTGGCACTCGTCTCGGTTTTTGTAGCTCACGAGTGGAGCAATGCAAGCTGATAGATGAGTTTTCAGTATATCAGATGACTGACTGGTCATATGGATGTGACACATCTAATTTTTTAAAGTACTGGTTGATGGTGCTTGGAAGCCCTCCAGTACAAGACCTCCTAACTTTTCAAAAACTAATAAGAAGTGTTCTCTGTTTGCCCCACTCAAACAGTGAAGCAGAATGGGCATTCAGCATGGTTCGCAAAGTAAAAACTGTGCTCAGGCAGTCACTTGGCCCAAAAACATTAAACTCTTTATTAGCAATAAAGATGAACGAGGACAATGACTGCTACTGTGTAAAACATCCTAAGGACATGCTGGAAGCAGCAAGAAAAGCAACAGCTGCTTACAACAAAGAACATTCCTCCATGGCATCAGCTGCAGAACCTACCTCTGCCTGCCAAGATGCTGAAGTTGAATGCGTAGTCTGAATGTACTTGCCTTATTCCATGTATTGCTTCTGTTCCATATAAGCACCGTTTTTTAAGGGTATTTGTGAGGGGGGGGCTGAACATGTCTGACTTTAATTTTATACAGTTTTCATGAAAATATGAACAATCCTCTATTTTGACATGTCAATGTATATAATTATCTAATAAAAATGCTTAAAATGGTGCCCTGTCTTTGTGTAATTGAATGGTAGGCGTGTCCATTAATGCACTTATTTAAATATGCATATTTTATGTTAATGAGGTGTCCCTGAATGTCCCTTATTTTAAGGTTCTTTATCCCTGATTCTCTGATCTGGAGGTTGAGAGGTATGTTACCAGGGTTTTAGCATCATCTATGGATTTTTGGAAAGGGGTGGATTGTAGAAGCAGCAGCTTTGTCATTTACATACCTTTACAAAGCCCTATAAGCTTGATCCTTCTCTAGGTCTAGATCAGGCTTTGTCAGGAACATTTTCCAGGGGCATCCAGATTGTTCTCCTTCCGCGTCCCAAATGTAAGCTAAGGTAATCTACTCATATAGCTAAGGCTACTGAAACAGTGGTCAGTATGATGAACTCAGTAGAGTTGTGTAAGTAAACAAAGTAAATGTTTGATCACTGCTGCAATAGTCACTCCCTCCAGTCATCCCTTTTGTTTTTTGGTGTGTTTTTTATGCCAGGGTGTGGACATTTATTTTGTGTTGTTCCTAGCATTGTCCTCAGTCTCCCTCTGCTGGCAGAAAAGCTTTGAAGGGCTTTGTGTCCCAACTTTTCTTTCAAGCAGCTCAACTCAAGCTGCCTGACAATATGGGCACATGGAAGATGCCCTGAAGCTTTGGAAGCTGGCCAGCTCTTATGTCCTTGTCTGGACTGTAGCAGTGATCATTCTAACATCAACTGTTATGGTAAACTTACACATCTGTACTTTCTTCGCAATCTAAATCTCCTCGGCCTAGAGTAAATACCTAGGATGCATATATTGGCCCTCATACCTAAAAGTCTTGCTCTGAAGAATAACAATATTGAACTTTCTTAAGCTGTAGGCCAGACACAGTCTGCGGCTGGCTATATATTTATTATTCCTTGTGCCATTGCCAACATGCAAACCTGAGTCTCCCACTCCCAGGTTTGCTAAGAGTGGTGTTGCACAGTCTTGAACTGGCAATCTAATATTGACATATAAGTAGTATATTCTTTCTTTTTAGGAAGGTGTCCGGGAGCCAGGTTATAAATTTGATTCTTGCACACCTGATAGCCTCTGCCTTATCTACTTCAGCATCAAGCCGTATGAAACATTACACCAGGTGTGGGGTGCAGTCTCTGTGGACCTCTCAGAGGGGGTGGTAATGAGGTGGTGTATGAATTTTTTCTTCTCACACTTTTGTCATGGTGACAGTGGTATTAGGCCATCTCAAACTTTAGCACAGTAATGTGGATTCAGCATTATATGTGTTCCTAATGTGGAAGTTGTGAAGGACAGACGTGTGAATGTGAGCCTCCCACATCATTGTAGTTTCAGACTTGTTTTAACCCTAGTGCCAGGCATGCAGATGTTGATAATTCTTACTGCTGCAGTAGCCTTTTGTATTTGGAGTTGTATTCTGTGTAGGATACAACTGAACAGTTTTCAAAAAGTTCTAGTTCCCTTCCACCACCTACAGTGACTGCTCAGTGGAGAAGCTCTTAGTGGGAAATCCGCAGTCCGAGTGTAGACAACTTTAGAACTTTCTTGCTACCTTGAGAGAAAGTATCCCTGAGGCATCACAGGAGCAGAATCAGGCTTCATTTCTGGCACATAAGTCATAGTAGATGAACCTTTTTCTCACAGGAGTTGTGCTTTTAAGAGAATTTTGTTGGATTTTATTTTTCAACATAAAGTGGTATTTCTCCTTTAAGAATACTCACAATTTTAGTAGTGTTGGAATTTTTTTTTGGTCAGGAATCACTATTTTTAGAAAGGAGCTTGTTGTTGATTTTTGGGGGCCGTTTTTTTTTTTCTGATTAAAATTTGTTGCTTTTTGAGACAATTAGGAAGTGTTTTTCAGGACTGGAAACTTATTTTGTGCTTCAGTACACTGTGACAGCTTACCATCATTATTTGATTTCTGTCAGGCCAAAAGAGACTGAGTTCTGAAAGGAATTTTTGTGCACTGCTTGTGCTTTTACCTTTGAAGCGTGACTGTGTAGGGAAGTTTAAGTATGTGTCCTGCTTATGAACAGAACACTTGTCGGACAGCTTACCTTCCGACCATTTCCAACAGCACTTACTAGCATCAGGCTTCTTTATTAGCTACAGTGCTCTGATCCTCCTGTTTCCTCTCCTGCTTTACCAAAGAAAAGAACAAAAAAAAAAAGCAACAGAAAGAGCAGTATTTGTCGATACCGCAGGCTCACACTGTGCCTCAGATACTTGGTAATTCTGTAGTAGACAAAAAGCAAAGGCCAGCAACTGTGAGCCGTGTAAACTAATTTAATTAGTTAATAAAAAATAAAAAAACACAAGAATGAGCAGACCGGTTTCGGCTATGGTGTTGACCTAGCCTTCATCAGTGTAAATTCCAAAGACATCTTGAAGTTTTTATACATTTGAAAATAATTAATCACAGAATTTCATTGGTGAGCTCATGAATATTCATTAATGTACCAAATCATAAATATTCATTAAGACCAGGCTGGAAAAGTCCACCTAATTTCACAATCCATTTTTTCTCTTTTGCATTTAATTTACTATGCCATCCAGATTTGTTAGATCTGTCACATGTTATTTTATCAATGATGGTAAAGTGAAACTTTGCTGTGGTGTTTAAGAGTATGTTTATAAAGGGCATTGCTCATTCTCTTACGTTTGACATCACTGAGGTGTTCAGAAATATGTAATTTGACAGGTCTGGATGTTTGTCCTATATAAAATGCATGACAACTGCAAGACACCATGTAAATGATCCAATCCGTGCTGCAATTTGCAAAAAACTTGATGTCAAATACTGCCATTGCTACTGGAGAATTGTTTGGTTTTAAGCACATGTTTGCAATGACTGCAATGTCCACATGGCATGCAGCCCACTAGCTTGTCTCCAGAGATTAAGGTTTGGGTCATGTAATAATTGATGGGATCATGATGGTGTTTGTAGTGGTTGAAATAAGATCCAATATTTTTCCCCTTTCTGAATGAGAACATGCAGGCCTGTTGTGACAAAACATTGTCAGCTAAGAGAATATTCCAGTGTCGTCTGATGGCATCAGTGACTCTGCTGGTATTCCTACCATATGTAGTGATGAATCGTAAAGTGTTGTTTATATTTTGTGATTTTGGTTTGTATTTAAGAAGGTCCTCTCTGTCTAGATTTGCAGCATGATTGCTTGCTGTATGTACATAGCCCATGCTGTAACCCCTTTCTTCAAACCTATTGGACAAATCTTTATGAAAGACTTCAAATGTATTTTCATCTGAACAAATACATCTCATCCTAATGAATTGAGACTTGGGGATGGTTTTAGTGATATGTGCTGGATGAAAGCTGGATGCGTGGAGTAAGGTGTTATATTCTGGGTATTTTCTGAATACTTCAGTACGAAGGGTATTGTCTTCATTCCTTGTAACCAACACATCCAAATATGTAATCTTGTGTGGGTCATGGTTGATGGTGAATTGTAAGCCCCATTTGTTATCATTGAGATACTCAACGAATTCTATCAAGTTTTCCACATCAGACCTCCACACCATCCAGCAATCATCCAGGTATCTATGCCAAATATCAGTTTCCCCCAGGTAAATGTTGTGTGTAATATCACAGATGATTTGTTCTTCTATGTATGCCATATATAAATCTGCATATATGGGGGCAAATGATGCATCCATTGCAGTACCCCGTACTTGGAGATAACATTGTTGGCCATAGAAGAAAACATTTTTGGTGAGGACGTGTTCAGTTAGGCATATGAGAAAAGTGTTAAAGCCGGGTTTGTATAACTCGGATTTGTGTAACCAATATTCTAGTGCATCTCGCCCTGCCCAGTGAAGTATATTGGTATACAATGCACTAACATCCAATGTGCATAGCAGCCAATTGTTCTCTATTTGCATTTCAGTTATGATACCTAAGAATTCTTTGGTGTCCTGAATTCTGGATCTTACCCATCTCAATAATGGTTGTATATGTTTAGTTAAGACTTCAGATAGTGGTTCGGTTAAGGAACCATTACCTGCCACAATTGGTCGGCCTGGAGAATTCAGAAGATCTTTATGAATTTTAGGCAGAAAGTAGATGTATTGGCTGTTGGGATCAGGTAATGTGAGATGATTTTTTGTGTTTTGTGTAATGATGCCATTTTCTACTGCTGCATCCAAAAATATATCTATTTGATGTTTAAACATAGATGATGGCTCAAGAGGCATTTTGGTATAATATCTGGCATCATCCAACTGTCTCTGAGCCTCAGCATCATATTGGGCCCAATTCATGACTACCACAGCACCACCTTTGTCCGCGGAAATAATAACCAAATTTTTGTTGTTAGAGAGTTCCTGTAAAGTTGACATATCAGTCTTTGAGAGATTGTTAGACCTGGGGTGAGTCATGCTCAATGTAAAATGTAAATCTTTGAGAACACTGTTTTGGAAAAGACTCACACAAGGATGCATGGGTGGGACAAAGGTGGATGTGTGGTATTTGAAATTGTCAACAGTTACACCATCAGAATTGTTATCATGAAAATACAATTTTAAATTGAGCAGTCTGCAAAATGCTATAACATCTTGTGCAAATGTATCTTCTGGAACAAAAAAAAACAGGTATAAAAGAGAGACCTTTATTCAACAAAGTGGTTTGTGAGTCAGTTACATCAGAAATATTTAACACATTTGTACTAGGACCAATATTTATTTGTTTGTCAACAATTCCATTAGACCCTCCAAACTTCTTGTTTTTTCAATGTTTCCTGCCTCCCCTCTTGTAAGGCCTAAAGGGGAAATACTATTGTTACGTTTGGGGATGGGAGTCTGGGGTTTAATGTTTGTCCAAATCTGTATAGAATCACCCCCGATGAGTCAGTATATGTATTTAGTTTTCTAAGAATGGACTTAGGACGTTTGCGTTTGGGGGTGGTGTTGGTTTTTTGATAACCACCTTCAAACCTCACGTCTCGTATGTTGAAAGGGATGACATTTGTCATAGTCTGTTCGGTCCCTTTGGAATTTTTTAAGTTTCCTATCTTTTAGTTGTTGTTCAAAGGGTAGTAAATCTGAACTAAGTTTGGACAAATGGGGGGAAAAATGATTGGTCCTTATATTGATTACTTTCATCACATAATTTACTGGCATTGATGATTTCCCTATCAATAATACGCTCATAATATCTAGATAGTGTTTCCACAAATTTCATGGAGCAATTTTGTTGTATTGTTGACCATTCACAGGTTAATTGTTCATCTAATTCAGTGACTAGTGGCTGAATTTTGACTCTAAGCCCTCTGGGAGTTATCCCTTTGGCCATGTATGCTTTAAATAGTTTGAGATGCCATACATTGCATCTTAATGTTCTCATATTTCTGTTCAGTTGTTGGAACAGTTTATCACAATGGGTTTGGGGGTTGTCGGTGGTATTCAAACTGTTATCATTTAGCCGTTCACCTATTCCAAGAATGCCTAAATCTTCTTTGTCAGAAGAAAGCCCAACCAAAATCCGATTTAAATCCATTATAATAGGATAATGGAAAAAGGAATTTGGATATAAAAATGTAAACATTTTAGAAAAACAGACTCAATTGTAGCTAAGAGACAATATCGGGTATAGAACTTTATCAAATTAAATATTAGTCAAGGTCAAAAGACTGGTTAAACATGTATATCAGCCAAAAACAGATTTCAATTATAAGAGTAAAAAGAAGTAAATGCAGTACCACGTCCTGATAATTGAAAAGATTATACGTGGAAACTGGGCAATAATGGCCAATATAACAGACCAATTATTGAGTCAAAACCAAAAGTTTTAAACAATATGAAGTCATGATGTCTGGGTAGTTGAAATAGGCCCTGATAAAAGTTCTCATAAATGGACCTTGTCAGCTTGCATTGAGTTTGTCATTTAAGTATACAAATTTTTGACATCTAGTAGTTAACAAGAACCTTGCCACGTCCAGATCCACTTGTGAATGAATACAAAATCTGGGACAATAATGGTCACTGCAATTAAATTATATCTCAACTGTCATTAAGAAATGGCAATATGCTTGTAAAAAATAGAATCAAAATTTGGCTTAATAAACATGTGTAAATCAATAAGAAAATATTGTCTGTAAGCTACTGATGAGTCCGTAGAAAAAGCCCAATTGTCTATTTTAAATTAGTCCTATAGGGTTGGACCAAAAATGACTGGGTAAAATAATGAATGGAATAAAAAAGAAAAGAGTGGGGAAGTTTATTGAAATGTATAGTGTATCTATATATGTATATCACCCACTGTAGATGAAACTGGTAGTAAAAGTGAAGTCTAGTATGTATTTGGTATCAAATGGTACTGTGTTGAATAATATTACTTAGTATGACATTCCTGGTATAGATACAGTATAGTATGCATATAAATGGTCTGAATGCATCAAACAGTTATATATAGCAATCCAAAACTGTTAGCAATATTGATGTTAACATGCACAATGCAATACATTGATTCCCAACATAAATTGTATATGAGTCCCAAACCTATAACAATATAAATGGCCTGGATACAGTTGCAATAAAAAAATTGTCAGTTAAGGAGATGTCCAAAGGTTGCCTGACTGTGTTACAGGTCCAAAATCCCCTTAAAATATATCGATTAATGAGACAAAACATTTTTGATAGTAAAAAGCAACATTTGTTTAAATCATTGTCAGGTATCCAATTATTATATGGACATTACAATACTAATTGTCAACATGAACCATATATGTTAGTCCCAAACCTGTAACAGACCAAATATTCTGAATAATATTATTATCTTGTTCATCAAAATGAATCAAATAAATATTGTCCATTTGAAGAAATTGTCCAAAAGTTGCTTGACTGCCTTGCAGGCCCAATAAATCCTGATTGATAAAGCAAAAGAATGTAATGGTGGTTTAGAAAACGGCCTTGATATAGATAATATTCCAGTATACTATTATGTGGATGTGTTGCTGTTATGTCATTTTAAACACACAGTCATGATTGTCCATCACAATTTTCGAAGACAGCCCTTGGCCTTAATGTGTTGTTGAATCACAAAGATTTGCCCCTTCAAACAAGCACACAGATGACACAGCTTTCCGTGTATGTGAATTAGGTTGCCACACAATATTGAATGCTTACTGTCCCCAAAATCGGTAAAAAATAATATACATGTGTTTTATAGTCCCAAACAGAACACCAAATAGTATCCTTGCAGCAAAATTGGTAGGCAAAGTTTAGTTGTTAAATATAGAGTCCGTGAAAATATTCGTTTGCTAATATGTCATAAAAAACGGCCCCTATACCAATGTAGAAAACACAATAAATGGCGGATAGTGAAATTATTTCTTCACAATGTTTCTGATGTTATCAAAACCTTTTTTAACCATTTATTGTCCTCAAGGATCATTTAGATGTAAAGATCTGCTTAAGCATACTGACAGCCGTTTTTTCATGAAGCTGTATGTTCGCGCTGTACTGAAAATGTGAAGTTATACGACCAGGAAGAAACTGCCAGTGGTAAACATACTGACACACACTGATACACCTCCAATATAATCCAAGTAAAAGAATAGTGTAAACTACTAGGCGTGGTTCATTACCCGCTGTAGTTTATGAGTTCCTGGATTGAAAAGGCCGTTGACTTCCAAATGCTGCATCTGATGAAAATACTCAAAGCAGTTTCAGATTGTAGACCTCAGTCAACGATTGTGAAAGAAAGTCCCTGAATGTTCAAAGCAAATAATTATATCCAGCCAGAGGTAAAAATAAAAGCTCAGTAATTGTGGAAAATCTGGTACAGATTCTACCAACACAGCAAACCACAGACTACCAGCAGGAAACAGAAATGTGCACTCAAAAAGAATTCCCCTGCACAGAAGTAATTGCACGGCTCAAAAGCACGTGGTAGACAAAAAGCAAAGGCCAGCAACTGTGAGCCGTGTAAACTAATTTAATTAGTTAATAAAAAAGAAAAAAACACAAGAATGAACAGACCGGAACCGAAGTTGGAAGAAAAGATGGATAAAATTTATACTGAAATCTTCTGGATGATCAATGAACTACAATAGTATATGAATAATAATAATAATAATAATATGGGTAAGGAACTGGAAGAAGTGGGAAGTTGTCATGAGGTAGCAATAGACAAATGCCTAAAAGACAGCCAAGGAAATAAAGAAAAACTGCAATAAGACCTACTCAAACTAAAAATAATAGGTAACTGGAGGATCAATCCCAAATGGATGACTTGAGATTTACTGTGATCCTTGAAAATGTAGAAGGCACTAATTGTGAGGAATTTATGGCCGAATAGGTGAATGGACTGGACTATTGGCTCAGGCCATAAGTGATCTAAAGGGCAAATAATTTATTGGACCCTCATGAAGATAGGCCACAGCTGATACTGATCATATTCATTTAGTCTGTCTGATCCGACTTGTGAGTCTTAGAGCCACTTGTCGGATCTAATTTGGTAGTATCAGCGCTCAAGCCTCGAGCCCCTTTAAGAATTTCCTTTTCTATAATGCATCTTTTCCCTAGTTACCTCAAATCTTGTTTGCTGCTTTTTCAGTAAGAAATGTGATCGGTCACAGCTAAGTAATGCACCTCATTTTCATATTTTTCTTCAGTCTTTCTAAGCTTTTTCTCTCACTATAGATAGTTGCTAAATTTTCCTTGCAGTGAGTAGTTCTCTTCTCCCTTTGAGTCTTTTTCTCTTGGCATTCCACCACCATTAGTTTCCCTTTTCCTTTTTAATACTGAAACTTGCATATTTATATAAGTTTTTCTTGGGTAGGTTTGTTAAGTATTTGGAGTGCTCAGTTTAGATTGTGATATACATATTTAGATATGTAGGTAATAGATATTTAGATATTTGTATAATTAGACATTTGGATTTAATAAATATTTAGTATGTTATTTGTGAAAGAGAGTTTTTCAGTTGGTAGCCATTTGAAATGTCACAGAGACTGAATAGCCAAAAAATCAACTTACCTTTACTAAGCCTGAGATAGCCATTTCTCAGAATATTCCCTTTTATCTGAGGTACAGCAGTCTCTGAGATGGTGTTCAGGCACCTAGGCAGCAAGATGTTTCCCTGTTGTACATTTGGTTGGGGACACATGACAGAAGTGATATTCATCTGCAGAGAAGTATAGCTGTGAATTCCCTGTGGGCAAGGAGAAGCACACACTGCCATGCCCACAGCTTTAATAACTAATTGCATGAGGGCAGAAGAAGTAATGAGGGTTGTGCTCAGTGTACGGTATGTGCTTGTGTAACTGCAATGTGTGGAAGTGTGCTACAACATGAAGGAAATCTTGCATGCAACTGTAGTCATATTTATGCTCCAGTATGCGTTTTAGGTAATGTTCTCCAGACTCTATGAAGGGAGTAGTGGTCCACCCCCCCCCCCCAATTATAAAGGCACTGCCCATTGTGCATTGCATTTTTACTTCTACTGACATGCCCACTGTTCCGCTTGCTGATGATGCCTGCCATACTGCCTGCTGTCTCATGTTGCCTTGGGGGGCCATGGACATTATTTCCCCCTGTACATTTGGTTATTGAAGTTTTGGGCATGGCACCACATTCTTCCTGTTGCCCACACAGAAGTGACAACAGCCATATTTTGTTGTGGCACTTCCTGCTTCAATCCATACAACACCAAATGCAGTAGCTATTTTGCCTCAATTCCCCCTCCTGGACAATGAGAAAGGGACAGTGTCTCAGCAATGGCTCCCAGGTTTCTGTAAACATACCAACCTCATCCCTTGATGTCCATATTTCTGCTGAAAGCTTTGAGGTGCAAGGCAGCAGTTATCCTCATAGTCCCCTTTGGCCCAGTTTTGCTTTCCCCTTCTAAGGCCTCAGTTGAAGGAGCCTCCCTGGCTCCTGCATCCAGTTCCAGATCTGATCTTTCACTCCTCTGTGGAGCCTCACCCAGATCTACACAGTTTGAAACTTACCCTTTGGTTTCTCCAATTCCAGTGATGACTAGGAATGACTATCTTCCTACAGAAGTAGTCAGGATGTTAACAGCTACTCAAAAAACTTACACTTCAAAGGTCTATCTTAGGAGGTGATAAAAAAATTGTTTCTGGGGCTTGCCTGCAAAACATTGATCCTTTCTCAGACCCTGTACTGTACATCCTGTGCTTTCTTGCATTTCTTAGATTCAGGCTTTAGTTTCTGCACTATCAAGGTCCATTTAGCTGCAATTTCTAGGCTTCAAATTGGGTTTTATGAACATTCTCTAGCCTCTCACAGATTATTCAAGCTATTTCTGAAAGGTTCCTCTTTATTAAAATCATCAGTTAGAGAGCCTGTTTCTCCTTGGGATCTGAATTTCATTCTGGAGGCTCTCATGAAACTGTCCTTCAAGCCAGCATCCTTGGGCAGAGCTTAAATACCTCTCTTTGAAGACTATTACTTGAGCAAGATGGTTTCAGAACTCCACTCTCTATCCTTCTCGCCTTATTTGATTTTCAATAAGGATGAGGTGTCTTCCTTTATTCTGATTGTGGCTTCTGAGTCAAATATTTCACAATTCATTCATCTTCCAGTTTTCTTTTTGAAATATGAAAACAAAGGAAAGTGTTGTATACCTTTGATATACATAGACAGTTGCATTTTTACTTTTACAAAACAGAACAGAATCATTCAGAAAGCATAAACAAGTTTTTGCTTCATTTTGCTCATAACAAATTGGGAGGAAAAGGTGTCCAATGGATCACTTACAAGTCAGACTATATCAACTTCATTTATACACTTAACAAACCTCTCTCTGGTAAACCAAGAGCTGTTTCTATTTGAGCTATAGCAACTTCTGCAGCCTTTTTCAGAGCCTATTCACTAGATGATTTTGTGATGCTGCCACCTAGGCATCCACACATACCTTTATCAAACATTGCAGGTTGGACTGTACCTCCAGGAATAAAGCATCCATTGTTGCTACCATCCTAAAGCATCTCATGTCATGACACTACCCAGGGTCTCCACATGGGATTTTGACCCTTATGTCAGATCAGGTGGACTGATTGAGTAGGGTACAATTTTTTTTTTACTTACCATAATGATAGATATTTTCATTCCACTCCAATATGACCACTCTCAGACTTTCCCCTTCCCTATTATGAGGCATGAATGGTTCTCTGGTTAAAGTTAATTGAACTCGTGGCATCACAGACTAGTTGGGCCTAGGTCTTAAGGCATCAAACAAGATAGGAGGTAACTAGGGGAGATGTGTATTATGAGAAGAGAAAATCTTAGAGAGACAAGGCTGAAGCATTGATACAGCCGAGTCTAAACTGACAAGCAGAACAAGAAACCACAGGTTGTATCGGATGGACAGGAATGAAAGGACCTATTGCTCATGGTAAGTACATAGCGTTCATTTAAATTCCTATCTTATAAATAAAAGAAGAGCTACTAGGAACAGTATGGAGAAAAGAGAGATCTGAAAATTGGGTCCTGGAGGGTCTTTGTTGAAAGTGATTACATGATAACTACATGCAAGTTAAAAAAAAGGAAATAAGTACCTCCAAGCAGTTAGACTTTGCTGGCGGCTTGGCCTGAGGGTAAGTCTCAGTTACCCATTAGTATAAAATTTTTTCATGCCCAGGGAGCAAAGGCATATTTTTACCATGAAAGAGTTTTAGAGCATCTGAAAGTTTAAAGAAAGAGCAGGTGCTGGAACAACAGGAGAATGGGTAGCCTTTGTATAAAGAAGTAACAGATGGAGCAGCAGTACACATGTAAAACCCTTCATGATCTTCTGTTAAGAGGATCAGGAAAACAAAACTGAGGTTGTAACATACAGAGCAAGCAACGTATCAGCGAAGGATGGGCAAGTAGAAAATCCCTTGGCATCAGATCAAGACTCGTATAGCAGTCTAGTAAATGACAGTACTCTATGTTGATAATTCACATGTATGGGCTTTTATAGATTTTTAAATTAATTACTTGCTCATACAAGAGAGGTACAAAGAGACTTTCAAAGACATCTCATATTGTCTTTGTTTTACTTTTGTCTTATTTTGGTGAACTGTAAGGTGTACTTATCTCAAAATAAAGGAGCCCAGAGAGCGCGCTTTCATGTGTGGTCGACAAGGGCAATCATGGAAGCAAAGCGCAGAAAGGGACATAAGTGGTTAAAGCCCCCTACATATGACTGCTAGTTTTGAAATATGTTTTTGGACTGCACCTTGTGAAGTTGATTACAACTGTTCTTAACCAGAGTGTGATGAAAGTAACTATTCAAGATTATATTTTAAAATGGTAATTGTACAACAGAAGCTGCTGAGGGGTTGGAGTGACATATAGAAGATGGAGGGAGCAAAGAAGGTCATAACAGTAAATAAAAGTAGATGCAACCAGCTTTGGCAATATAGTCTTAAGGGGGAAACAAAACTAACTGAGCTGTTTGTACTGTTAGAGCTATAACAAGAAAGGAGATTTCAGTGGATCCAAACTAAGAGGCTGGATGTGTTAGATAAGTGTAATTGATGCATATGAAACCAGTTGCTCTTCCATCCCATATCATGTAAATTAATACAAATGAAGCATCCCTACCACAGACAGGTACTGAATTACCCTGAGAAATTGCCATGTACTTCGAGGGGGTCTTCTTTTCTGTGTTTGTTTCCTTTTTTTGTGGTAAATGGGACATATCCCAAGTGAAATTTGGAGATGCACACTTAACCAGACTCAAAATAAAGTGACATTTGCTCAGGTGGATGGCATGAGAAGTCATGAAAGCAAAGCACAGCATACAGGAGTAGAGTGGTGGCAAAAGCCATCATTCCACATACAAATGACTACTGGTTTTGGAGTACTTCTAGGTTAGTTTACACTACAGCCTGCATTGTGCATTGTGGCTGTCCTTAGAGTGTTGTGGAGATAATTGTTCAAGACTGTGGTACTTTAAAGATGATGATAGTTCAAAAATATATGGTAGAGAGAGAGAATGATTTTTAGAAAAGGAAGGATTAAGCAAAGAAAGTGGAAGCACTACATAAAACAGATGTGGGCAAGTTTAGAAATGTAGTTTTAAGGGGAAACGAAGCAACTCAAATTGCTTGCACTGTTAGATATTTTAATAAGGAAATTTCAGTGGATTGAAATCAAAGGGCAGGATGGGACAGACAAGTGGAGTGTAATGCTTATGACGTTATTTGCACCACCAGCCTACTTCATATAAATAAATAGATGCTAAGCATTGCCACTGTGAACAGGAATTGAATAAACATGGTTACCTTGTGTTTAAGGGGGGTTACATTTTATTTGCGTTTTTCTTTTTTGCTTTGAGATTTCTCATTTGTTGTAAATACGGGAATCCCAAGTTGAAATTGTGAGAGGTAGGCATATGTGTAAACACTATGCTTCAGGAATGAATGGAACTAAGAAGTGAGAGGAAATGGTCTGAGAGGCAGAGGTGGAGATGAGGAAAGAAAAAGAATGACAAGCCCACAGCAGGGTTTATCAAATGAAGATGCAAACAATAAATAAGGGAGGGGGCAAGTGAAACTGAATGAAGTTTAAGATATTTATATCCGGGTGGGTCACAATAGGCTCACTTTGAACACAGTCTAGTTCCATAAAGCTTAAGCTCTAATTAAGAAAGTATTGTATGGAGTAATGTAGAATATTTTGGAAAGAGAAGAAGCATGTAATGGGAATAAAGAGAAGCTACCAGCATGAAGGGTGAAAGGAGAAGAAGCTAAAGGAGAAACAGAGTGCAGAAGATACCAAGGGAAAGGGGGCAAAAGATAGAAGGAGAGGATATATTGTGATGTGTAATACATACAATCAGGAGGCAATACTCCACATAGATGCAGAGGTATAAAAAGGAGGGAGGGAGTTATACATACACATTTGTGGGATTTCAAAAATCAAAATTAAGGCACATGACTTTTGAAGGGGAGAAAATGCAAATAAAGGAAACAAGTCTTCTAGTGATGAATAAAGAATATGAGTCCTGGAAAACAGCCAAAAAATGAAATCAGTGACAGTATGGTAGAATTTAAAGTGTTTTCTTGGAATGTTAATAGGCTGGTAAACAGCCAAACACAGGGCAGGTTTATGGACCAAATATATAAAAGCAGATTGGATATAGTGATGTAGCAAGAAATATATTTAAGGGTGGAGAAACACCTAAGCTTAATTAAAATGACTGGTTTTGGAGCCCAAGTAAATAGGGACAGAAATAAATAATTTTAACCCTGGTCTAGAAAGGCACAATGCTTGTAGGAGGACAGCATAGAACATAGGCAGGGTAGATACATCATAATAAGGGGATAGTTGGAAGGTCAAAGGTTAACAGTGGTAAATATGCATATCCACCCGGGGCAGAGTAAAGTGGTTGAAGGATGTTATAAGACAACTAGTAGCACAGATTCAGGGAGTTGCAATTCGGGGGAGGGGACTGGAATCAAATCTGTGATCAAACAGATATCTCAGGGGGTCCTATGATACTAAAGCTACGGAAGTGAGATTGTTGACAAAATATGAACATTTTTGGCTTAAGAGGTATTGCAGGATAGAGAAAAGAAGCTATGGAATTTGCACACTATTTCAGGTATTTTTGCACCTGGACCGATATAAGTATTGGCAGAATATGTTTGCTGGGTCTACTACCAGACCACTCATACATTAATCCTATAAGACCATGCACCTGTACAGGTAGGGCTAAAAAATAAGGAACATAAAAAGGGGATAAGACATTGGTGCTTCCCAATGCACCTACTAAATTTTAAGCAGTGGGCAGTTAAACACTAGAAGAGGTCCTCCAAGGGATGACAAGGATTGATTAATGATGTGGGTGCCAATTAGCATAAAATAAAAAAAAATAAATACATGTGTCTAGTGATCCAGAAAGCAAAAGAAGAATGAGAGGAGAACAGTAAGCAGAACAAAGGAAGCACTGGTAAGAGTGAAAGAACTGCAGGGCAATGAGACAGCAGGGAACACACACGGCCAAGATAGAGAGATACTTACTTATTGTCAATAAAATGAGAAAAGTAGCTTTAGCAATGCTGCATTTTGATAGTAAGCCTAAAAACATGAATCACTCGGCATACAGACTGAGTCAGCAGGTAGTGGTGGGAATAATTAGGAAGCTGAGGGATCCAAAGATGGGAAACTTGAATCGGTGGAGAAAAACATCCTTATAGGATTTAGAAATTACTATGTTGCTGTAACTTTTGGAAAAGAATGGGGAAGGGAGGAAGCAACTAAAGCAAAAGAGTGGCTAACAGATCTGAGAATATTAAAAATAGAAGATAAGGAAGAGGAGAATTTAATGGATGAAATGATGAGAGATAATAAGCAGGCAGGTTATAAGGAAATTCCATTGGAAGTATGGAAAACGAATTAAAGCTTGTTAGTATAACACTAGCCTAACCTCTTCAATGAGATAACAAAAGGAGGTCACCCCCCCCAAATCCTGGAAGTCAGCAATAATAACTGCTACCTATGGAAACTATAATCCCAACTGCCCCAAGTTCATATAGGCCAATCTCTATAATGAACCTTGACTGTAAATTTATGAATATTTTGGCAGAGAGGTCAGCTAAGTTATTACTCTGTGTAATAAACTTAGACTGATGCAGATGTATGAAGGGGTGGCAAAAATGTAACAAGCAAACACATGCAATTCAGAACAAAACATATCTTATGCTAATAGGTATGGATGTGGAAAAAGGCTTTGATGTGGTCAGCTGAAGATATATGCTGACTGCATTAGAATTATTGGGAATCCTGGGAAGGTAGACTTATGTGATTCAGAATATCTATAAGGGGCAAACATGCAGGTTAAAGTAACAGGGAGATTATCAAGGGGTTTTGGCCTAAGCAGAGGTGCACAACAGGGCTGTCCACTGTTCCCCCCTTTGTTTTTTCCCCAATACATCCAGCCTCTAGTATAATCAATACAAAGTTCTAGAATTCAAGAGTATAACTGGTACACCCCCCAAAAAAAATCACCTTATTTACTCATGATAAAATTCTGTATATTGCAAACCCAGAAGGAGATATCCCAAAAATATTTGAGGCAGTCAGACAATTTGAGGAGATTGCAAGGTACAAAATAAATATACATAAAATACAAATGATAATTCACAATGACATATCCACATTTGAACTAGTACATGAATATCCATACCTTTGGGGTCTTCAAGTAATGGAATATTTGGGGAACCAATGATTGAAAGAGCAGCAAAATGAATGTGGGAGAAAAGCTTCAGAAAGGTGATAAACTGAGTACTTGGAAGCTATTATAGATATATCTATATATGGACTGTACAATACAGGCTGTGAAAATGGTCTTTGTCCCCTTGGCCTTGTATACAGGACAGGTTTATTTTATAGAGACAGGTAGACAAATTTGGATTAGAATCCATAAAGAAATAAAGGATTCCAACTGGGAAGGGAAGATGCATTGATTTGTGTGAGATAATTCTCCCAATAGAACAGGGAGGCCTAGGATTACCAAGATTAGAAGAATATTATGAGTCAATACAGATCAGGCTGATATACATTTTGCTAAACCCAGAATATCATTCAAAATGGAAGAAAATGATGGTGTTTCAATGTGAATGGGTAAAAGACCTAGATAGGATAGGATTATTAAACCAAAGTTTCCAAGCAGGAAAGGTTAAGTAGAAGTAGGTAGGGTACTGTGTGTATGAGAGGGTAAAAGTGATTATAAGAAAACATAAACTTCACGCTTGGTGGAAAGTCTTACACCCAATAAGATACTGTCAGTGACTGAAGAGAATGGGGTGGGGGGGTTGTAGAAGAGTGGTAAAACAGAAACAAGGAACCTAGATTCTGGGAACAGTTGATGCAAGAAGGAAAATGCTAACATGGGAAGAAGGGACAGATACGTTTGCATTGCAACAAAAGGATAGACTGCAGTTTGAGGTTTTGAGAAGAGACCTTAGGAATATACTAAATGAAAAAAAACATGGAAAGGGGAAAACCCGGGGTAAACTGATTCTTTTAAGTAACAAGCAGGAGAAAGCATTGAACCAAAGGATACTAGTGAGAGCAATGTTAAACAGGTTAGGGCCACAACCAGACAGTGGGAAGAAATCTGTGTATCATTAAGATTACCACAAAAGCAAGAAAGTTCCATATATTTGGATGGAAGTGCCTCCACAAATGCCACCTTGTTTGTACAAGATACTTGTTTCCTATGACCCTGTAAGTTGGAAACACATGAAGGGGGAAATTGGAAGTTGGTTTTACATCATTTGGGACTATGAAGCCCTAAAAGATTTTAAGGATGCACTTTCTAAGCTAGTTTGAAAGATGGGAGGGGATAAAGCAAGTATCAAATAAACATTAAGCTAAAGGGGAATGCAGTGGTATTGACAGTATTACTTATGATTGCAGCCAAAAAGGTTATTACAAGAAATGGAAGAAAAGTGAGAAAGAAAAAAAAAAGAAAAACAAATACAAGTGGTTATAGGGTTGATGAATTAAATTAAGGAGAACAAATAAAATAGAGGGGTCAGTTTAGTAAACAGAATAAATGATGCAAAATGGAAAATATGGGATAGAATTTTAAGAAGAGGGTAGCAGGCAAATGGAGCCTGTAAAGAATGAGAGGCACATAATAGTTGATACCAAACCGTGAAAAATATGAATAGGGATGAAAAAACAGGCAATGCTAATAAATTGTTTAGGTAAAATTGATTGTTAGACTGGCAAGCAGCACTCTCACTACCTGGGTTGAAAAGAATTTTGTTTTAGGAATAGTTGGGGGTGTGAATTGTAAATAGATGTTAATGACTGTATTATCTATGTGTTTAACCAGAACTGTAAGTTGTCAGACGAGATAGTGGAACACATATTTAAATGTAAATGGAACAATTCAGTATATGGATCTGTCTCTGTTATTAACTCGCCATGCATGAGGATTGCATTGTTTGTAAAATACTTAAATGGTGGACTGGTTAATTAAACATTCATTTTGTTTTATTTTTTTAAAGAGATTCCTGTGAAAATGTACAGAGGAGTCTGACATAGGCAGACCTTTTTGTCTGGAAGATTTTCAAGCACAAGACTGATTAAGACTGATTCAGAAGAAAGTTGGTCCTCTTCAACTCATTTGGAGGAATTTTCCTTTCCTTTTTTGAGACTACTTACAGGATGAATTACATTTTTTTTTTGGGGGGGGGACAAGTGGATGTTCTTGACCTGCAGAGATATAATATATGGTACAAATAAGTGGACAACCCACATGGTGCACCCGGTCCCCCTATTATGCCAGCTTTGTAGGATATGTTAAATGCTGCCTGCAATAACTCTTTCAGTCTACAAAAAGGCAGATAAGACTTTTTAAAATATCTCCAACTAGCACATTAAATGTGTAGACAGTTTGAGGGTTGTTCTGCTTTACTTCTTTCAGAAAGTAGGTTTTGTTTGGATCCTATTATTTCTAATATGTGTCTGGCATCTAAGCATGCTTTGAGGAGTGTTTATGAATGTGCAGATACTGTGTTTAGGGAAACCATTACTACCATTGTTTTGAAAAGATATGCATGGATATGTAATCAAAAGTTTTTTGATGGGGTAAAGTCTGAGATTTTAAACTCCAGATAAGGAGGTTTTGTTTGGCCTTTCTGCTGTTCACGTTCTCAATCAGTTTGATGAAAGAGGAAAAATTATTCATGGAATTTCTAAGATTTTTCACAATCCATTATAAATCTTATGAATCCTTTGCTTCATTCAAAAAACAAAACAGGCAACCCATGCCATAGGCTAGTAGACAGGAAACAAAAAATATGTGGTAGGTAAGGAACAATAAGAAACAAGGATCCTTTCAAGAAAAGACTGACTGCATCTTCTGAATGATTATGCCAGCATTCTTACCCCTCCCCTTCCCTCCTGCCCTGTGTCTCTCAATCTGTCCCTAAAAGCTGTCTCTCAGGCTTCCGCTTTGGCAACAGATTGTTTCAGATTCATGAGTACTAAAACTGATTTAGGAGGGTTACAGTTGGCACTGGATGTATATACCTCCTTTCAGGGGAATCCCTCCACATACTCGCAACCAGAGTTGTCTAGGTTCATAGGTGTTTACTAGGCTAATGACCACCAGGGCCTTTTTAAGCCTAGCCATGTATCCCAAATCTCTGACAAGTACTGATACCCTTGATAAGTGTAAGCATGGACCTGGGAGATGAACCATTTACAGCTTACCTGATTGCATCAAAGACATAGGTGCCAAACCAGGGATGAATTTCTGGTTTCCCATCCAATTGTCCAAGTTGCACTTGAATTAGATTAGGGAGGAACTGTGCTTCACATGGATGGGGAGGCTATTCCATAGATGGGGTAGTCTCTGGGATACATACCTATATCTCCAGCAGGTCCTATTTATATCACAGGCAAGGTTTAAGTCTTTAGAATGGGTAATTCTGGTACTGTTTGTTTTGTGGATATGCTGGAGGTCCATCAGAGTGGGATCTGACAATGCCCTGAATGCCAGACATAGATCTCCTCCTAAAAAGCCTGTAGTAGACAGAATACAGGGATAGGGCCTTGAGGCAGTCTGCATAGGACATATTACTTTTGCCCTGTATTCTTTTAGTGAGGAACCTCTGTCGACTTTCCAGTTGTTGGATATGCCTGGTTAGGTACATACTAAAGGAGGCATTGTACTCAATGATAGGTTCATAGGTTCATAGGTTCATACTAGGCTATCTGCCCGAGGGCATTTACAAGCCTAGCCCATCGTTTTGTGGCTTACGCCACCCCTTAAGTATGGGGAACTATACCCATTATTTTGCTGTGCCTCTGTCGAGCAGTGACACTGAGGTAATCCCTGGGGTATATTTGCGATCTCCCATCCATTGGTCAAGATTTCTCTTGAACAAGGCCAGCGAGGTGCTCTGCCTCACATATACCGGGATTTTGTTCCACAGCATAGGGAGTCTTTGGGTGATGAATCTATCCCTCCAGCACGTCCTATTAATAGCCGTGTCGAGGTTTAAGTCTCCGCCCTTGTGGCTCTGGTGGATCTAGATTTTTGAGGTGAAGCATATTCATCAAATCTGGGTTTGACATGGCCTTGTATGTTAGGCAAAGGTCACCTCTGAGCAAGCGCGACTGAATAGAGCTGGAGTTCTTTCAGTCGGGCAGCATAGGACAGATTTTTGAGTCCCTTTATCCTTTTGGTGAGGAACTTTGTGGTCTCTCCAGCTGCTGCAAGTGTCGGGTCAGATACATTCCGAATTGGGCATTGTACTCAATCATTGGTCTGATGAGTGATGAGTAAAGGGAGACCATGACCTCCCTTGATCTAGATGAGAATCCTTCATGATAAGGTGGGCAATGTAGAAGGTCTTCCTAACTACTTTAGCTACATGGGTGTCGAATGACAGACTACAATCAACCTGGGTCCCCAAGTCCCTGATAACTTCTTCTGTGCTCAGTGGATTGCCACCTATTTGGTAGCTAGGGTAACCTTGTTTTTGTATGACTATGCATTTTGGCATTTAACTTTAGGCCATGGCTCTGGCACCAGTTATCCGTTTCTGTGAGACCCTTCTGAAGGATATCTGTGTCAGATGTGTTTTCTACTATGGCTCCCAGTTTGCAGTCATCTGCAAACTTTGTCAGCCATAACCCTCCTGTGTTTGCTTGTACTGAAAAGTAGATGCCAAACAAGAGTGGGCCCAGGACTGAGCCCTGTGGGACCCCACTTGTGACAGGCTTTGAGTCTGACATGGCGCCAGCAACTCTGACCCTGTGGGTTCTGTCACTCAGCCAGTTTGCAACCCATCTTGTGATGTATGGGTTAACATTTAAGCTGCTGAGTTTTTCAATGATACCCGAGTGAGGTATTGTATCGAAGGCCTCGCCAGATCCAGGTAGGCTGTATGGACTGCCTTTCCCTCATCAATGGCTTTGGTGACTGTTTCAAAAAGTCAACCAAGTTTAAAAGGCATGATCTGCCTTTGACAAAGCCAAACTGGGTTGGATCCAAGGTCTGCAAATTCCCTATGTCTTTATTTATGAGGTCCATTATGATCCTCTCCATGGCTTTGCAGATAAGGCTTGTCAAGCTAATAGGCCGGTAATTTCCAGGGTCGGTGGAAGCACCGCCTTTGTGAAGTGGGACCACAGTTGCAGTGCGCCACTCCCTGGGTACATATCCAGAGGTAAGACTTTGATTAAATAGCTGTCCTAGTTGTGGGTTTAATTCCTCATTGGTCTGATGAATGCTGAATACAGTGGAACAATGACTTCCTTAGACTTAGATGCCATACTTTTGTTTATAAGTTGTGCAACATAGAATGACTTCCTCACCACTGTAACCAAGTGAGGATCAAAGGCTTTATTGCTATCTATATGTGTTCCTAAGTCCCTGACTACTGGGTCAACTCTAAGGAGTGTGTTGTCAATATGATAGTTACTAGGGATGGATGACTTCCCAAAGGATACTATTATGCATTTCTTGGCATTTAGTTTTAGTCAATAACTCTGGCACCAGCTGTTTGTCTATGTCAGCCCCTCCTGGAGAACATTTGTGTCAGTGTGAGATTCAATGACAGCTCCTAATTCACAATCATCTGCAAATTTAGTCACCCGGAGACTTATGAGATGTAAATGCCAAAAAGGAGTGGTCCAAGGGCTGATCTCTGAGGGACTTCATTTGTGACTGGCCTCTTTGTAGAGGTGGACTCCCAATTCTAATTTCCTGGATCCTATCTGTGAGCCAGTTGGCTATCCACCGGGTGACATATGGGTTTGTACCTAACCTCTTGCCAGTTGGCTATCCACCAGGTGACATATGGGTTTGTACCTAACCTCTTGAGTTTGTCAACAATGCCTGAGTGGGGTATTGTGTCAAATGCCTTGGCCAGGTCAAGACAGGCAGTATGAACGATGTTGCCATCATTCATTGATTTGATGACCTTCTCGAAGATATCCACCAGGTTGAGTAGGCATGATCTGCCCTTTATGAAACCAAACTGGGTTGTGTCCAGTGTCTGGAGGTTTACTATATCTCTGTTGATCATCTCCATGATAATTCATCTGAAGTTGTTAATCTTCTTCCATTCCTCACTGATGGGTACAGTTCCTAACCCTCAGAACTGAGTCGGCCAAATGCCAAGCTAGTGTACACCAAACTCTCGAGCCACGCTACTACCCACAATGCCCTTCATTCCATACCTCAGATCTCGTTTGCCGCACAGCCATATAGCAGCGTTTTCACCGAGCTCTCCAGCTAAGTAGTTTTGAATTATTCAGACTTGTATTTCTTCCAAAAAGTTTTCTTATAGTGTCTTCTTATAGTCTAGCTCTACCCACAGGTATTCCTTTTCTTACCATTGTTGGTATTTTATTGCCTTTTCTTTACTTTTACCACCCTCGTGGTAACTCTTCATACCATTGCCGGTAGTCTGGCTCTTTTTCTCCTTCCTTTCTCTGTTTGAGCGAGTGTTAGTATGTCTGAGAAAAAGGGTACTTCAGGTTTTAAACATTGTACGTCATGAAGTGGTAAATTTCCTAACAGTGACTTGCATTTTAAATGTGTTTATTATTTGAGCATCTCACATCTTTCTGCTACTCCCCCATGTGATATTTGTGTGAGTTTTAGTCAATGGGTGTTGAATGAACGGCGCAACAAGTTGATTTTGAAAGGATTGCTTTCCTCTCCTTTCTCTGAGGCTATTTCTGCGGAGGTCTCAACCCCTCCAGGCAAGGATAAGAAGCGCCTTTGCTCAGACCCTTCTTCACCAGCTGGTAATAGGGGCAAAAATCATCTATCTAAGACTGGTAGATCTTCCTCCGAGCATCGACTCGCTATCTTGGTGCCACCGAGTTCAGCACCTAGCACAGTTTCTGGGAAGTCTGAATTGTCGGTGCCGGGCTCGGCACTGACTACTGAACCGATGGTTTCTTCGGTTCCAACCAGTCTGGCTCAGGACACTTCGGCACTGACCTCACCTTTACGGGCTCCGGCTCCGATGACCTCGGATCCGATTTTGACTATTACCCCGATTGTGACTTCGGCTCCGAGTTCCCTCTCGGTGCCGACTTTACCGTTTACACAATTCATATCAGAAGCTCCGGCTCCATTGAGTTCATTACCACGGGCCAAATATTCGTCTTCTGTGGACCCATTTGCCGGGCAGCCCTACAGTCCTTTTCTGGTCCGGCCTGAATCCCCCTTCTGGGATATCGATTAGGTCTGCCAGGAGTGTGTCTGAAATAGACATTGTTCATCTCGTGGATCAGGTATTGACTGCAAGAGGACTCTGCAGACCCTGTTCTGCTCTGGGTGTTGGGATTTTTCCTCCTTCGTCTCCTTCATATTCTCCTGATGGGGATCTTTCGGTCCCAAGGCCCCCTTGCCCATTGCTTTCAACGGGACCTCTTCCTTCGGTGCCAACTGCTTTGATGCCTGAAGCATCTAAGTCCTGGTGGGCTTCAGTTCTGATGACAGCTCACCTTACTCAATCCCTTGCTTCGGGGGTGGAATATTCAGTTCTGGCCCCAGCACCGACAGCCTTCTCGGTTCCCGTCTCGGATCTGAGAGTTATTTCTGCACTGAACCCTTCTCAAACATCAGTCTTGGAGGTGGGCCATTCGGAGCGGGGTGTGACCCCGGTTCTGATTCAGTCCTCTTCAGTTCCGGGCTCCCATCCCTCTTCGGGTGGGCCCACCTTCCGGATTATGGAGAGGGCGCTGGTGGCTAACAATCCCCCTCCTTCAGCTTCGCCTTTGGTTCCCCCTCCTACTCAGCCATCGCCAGCCCTTTGCAGGGGACCACTAATCAAAAGCAACCCCCTTTCCGAGGCTTCTTCGGACATTCCCACCGAAGAGCCCTCTTAGAAGAGGGTGTGCAAAAGAAAACACATGGACTCACCTGAAGAGTCCCTTACTGAGGATATGGATTACGATGATGGGGAAGGTTCCCCTAGATCACCCCCTGATGATGTTTCCTCTGGGGACATCTTGGAGATTTTGAGTTAGCGGGGTGACTGGAAATCTTCCACCCCTTCTCCGGAGGAATCCGTATTCTTACAAGCTTTCCGTTCCTGGCCCACTATGTCCTGGGTGACTCCTCCTGCAGATGAGTTGGTCAAATTCATCGTGCAGCAAGCGTGGAAGAGTCCGGATTCAGTAGAAGCTTTCCCCAGGAGATCAGACAAAGTACTTTCTCCTCCAGAAGATCAACCCCATTGGTCAAAAGGCTTGCCAGTAGATGCTGTGGTGGTGATGGCGGCCACAAAGAAGGACTTGGCAGAAGAGAGTCTGGCTGTTCATCCACCCAACAGGGAGTTCTAGGCGGTGGACAGGCTAGGGAAGTGAGTCTTTACTGCAGCGACCTTTGCCGTGCGTTCGCTGAATTACTTGGCACACTTTACGAGACTCTAGAGAGACCTTATTTCGAACTCTCTGGTAGCCTGACGGGTCAAGTATCGGATGGAACATGTGACAAAGTGGCCTCCCAACTTGCCACCCTTGAAGCGATTTCGAATTCCTCCATGAGGTTGCTGTCCCACGCAACCGAAGGAGCAGCTAGAGCAGCAGGTGCTGGCGTGGTTGTCCGACGTCATGCCTGGATGCACATTTCTGGCCTACCAGATTCATTCAAGTCTTCCTTTTTGAACGCCCCTATTGAGCCCTCCGCGCTCTTTGGTTCTAAGGTCAAGGATACTTTGGCCAGGTGCGAGCAGGACAGAAAGACCTTGTCTGCCGTGGAGCTGCGCTTCTCCAAACCTCAGCGTTCCTTCTCCAGGAATCAGAAGAGTGGAAAGTTGTGGCACAAGAAGTCGCAAGGTTTTTTTCATGACGCACATGGCAAGGACTCCTCCAGAGGCAGAGGAGGGTCCAACGGAGGAAGAAGTCCCTTTAGGAGCAGAGGGGGTTACCGGAATCAGGGCTCCAGAGATTCTTTCTCCATTAGGCCCTATCAGCACTCCTGGAGCATTGCCCGATTGCTTTCCTCTGAAAGCAGTCGGGGCGCGTTTCTCTCTGCACCAAGCAGCCTGGTCCTCCATTACCGATGATCTATGGGTGCAGAGAATTATCACCAGAGGCTATCACATTCCCCTCAAATCCTTTCCAAGACCTCAGTTCTCCCTTCCCAACATTCCACCCAGTCAAAGGGAGGAGGCAGCTTCCGAAATCAAGAAGCTTCTTCTAAAGCGAGTCATCCAAAAGGTCCCCCCACATCAATGCAGATTAGGGTTCTACTCCAGACTCTTTTTGGTGCCAAAAAAGATGGGGGACTGGAGGCCCATTCTGGATCTCAGTCGTTTGAATGAGTCAGTTATACAGACCAAGTTCCACATGGTCACTATTCAATCCATCCTTTCATGCCTTCGGGAGGGTGTGTGGATGTGCTCTCTAGATCTCCGGGATGCATATTACCACATCAAAATGGACAAACGCTCCAGGAGGCTTTTGCGCTTCCGGCTGGGAGCCAATCATTTTCAATTCAGAGCCCTGCCTTTCGGTCTCTCGATGGCCCCCCAAGTGTTGAGACTGCACGGATTCCAGGTGTTTCCTTATCTGTACGATTGGCTCCTCTCCGCCCCCACTGAGTGTCTACTGACCAGGGCCCTGTGCCACACTGTCTCTGGCAGAGTCTCTGGGTATTACTATCAATTGGGAAAAATCAAACTTTCAGCCCTTACAACAATTGGAATTCATAGGGGCTATGTTCAACACTCAGCTTGGTCTAATATCTCTTCCTCATCACAGGCTCTTAAGACTGAGAACACAAGTGCAAGTGATACTCAACCGCAGGAAAGTGAGTGTCTGCAAGGGAAGTTTTTCAGGCTCTGGGTTCCATGGCAGCAGCCATTCCCATTGTTCCATTGGCCAGGCTTCATATGCACCTGTTACAGTGGCTTCTTCAAACTCATTGGATGCACAATCATCATCCCTTGAACGCACTAATACTCATCACCGATCTTTGCAAGCAGGATCTCTGGTGGATGAGAATGGACGAAAGCCTTTGGTGTCACCCCTTTCAACCTCTTCATCCCAGCACGATGGTGACTAAGAATGCTTCCCTGGTAGGGTGGGGGGCCATTTTTAGGGAAGATCTGTTTAAGGCACATGGTCTCCTCTAGAAGTCGACTTATACATCAATGTTCTAGAGCTCAGAGCAGTGTTACCTGTGTTACAAGCTGTCCACCCTCTTCTTCCTCTCGGACCAATTGCTATCCAGTCTGACAACATGTCTGTGGTCTGGTACATCAACAAGCAGGGAGGAACCAGATCTTACCCCCTTTGCCGCGAAGCCATGAGAATTTGGCAGTGGGCAATAGCTACCAACCGTTTCCTGATTGCTACACACATCCCGGGGAGTTCCAACGTGATTGCGGACAGGCTGAGCAGATGCATCCTGCTTCCTCACGAATGGTCTCTCAACACAGAAGTGGCGGAGGAAATTTTCAGCAACTGGGGCCGGCCTTGCTGCAATCTGTTTGCCTCCCCCTCCAATGCGAAGCGCAGCAGCTACTTTGCCCTCTTTCCTCAGCAGGGGGAGTCCCCGAGAGATGCTCTGACTCTTGATTGGCCCACGGGTCTCCTGTACGCTTATCCTTCCATCCCCTTGATACCCTTGGTCTTAAGGAAAGTTACTCGGTTGAGAAGCAGAATGATTCTCATTGCCGCATTCTGGCCTCATCAAGTTTGGTTCCCCTTCCTTCAGCCACACCTGCTCTGACCCCCTTGGATTCTAGACTTCCATCAGGATCTCATCTCTCACCCCCAAGGGTTGTCATCTCCAAACCTGGCCACTCTCAAACTGGCAGCTTGGTTGCTCCATTTTCGTTAGTAGCCAGGCTTGAGTCACTCTCTTCTCCGGTACGGAATATTATTTTGGCCTCCCACAAACCTTCTACCAGAAAACTTTATAAAGACAATTGGAAATGTTTTTCTTGTGGGCACAAGAGCTGTCTCTGGATCCTGTTTCTGTTCCAGTAGCTATGGTTCTTCAATAACTGACTGAGCTTTTCTTTAACGGGGCTTCTGCATCCACAATTCGAGTGCATCTAGCTGCCATCTCCAATTTCCATGATGGTTCAGACGGAATTCCTATTATTTCTTCCTGTCTGTGTAAGACTTTCCTGAAGGGGATTTTTCATTCTAGACCTCCCATTAGGCAACCTGTGAAATCATGGAATCTGTCTAGGGTGCTTCACACTTTGACTCTCCCTCCCTTTGAGCTGGCTGCAAACTGTGATGTGAAGTTTCTGTCCTGGAAGACCTTGTTTCTGGTGGTGGTTACTTCAGCCAGACGTGTATCAGAGCTGCAAGCATTATGCATTAAAAGTCCTTATTTGATTTTCCATATGGACAGAGTGTCACTTCACACCAATCCCACTTTCTTACCCAAGGTGGTTTCGGAATTCTCTATTAATCAGTCCATTGAGTTGCCCGTGTTTTTCCCTAATTATACCAACAAAGGGGAATACTGTCTTCATTCCTTGGATGTCCACAGACAGTTGCGGTTTTATTTGGACAGGACAAAGTCTTTTCAAAAGTCATATCAGCTTTTTGTTGCCTTTGCGGGCTCTAGAAAGGGATCAGCAGTGTCTAAGGTTACCTTGTCTAAATGGCTTAGGGATTGCATCTCCTTTGTTTATTCTCTGGAGGAGGAATCAGCTCCTGGGCACATTAAACCTCATTCCACTAGAGCTGTGGCCGCTTCTGTTGCCTTTCATGCTAGGGCTTCCATGGATGATATTTGTGCAGCTGCCACCTGGGCTAAACCCCATACCTTTATCAAGCATTACAAATTGGATTTGATCTCCAGGGGTAGAGCTGCCTTTGGCTCTATGGTTCTCCGGAATGTTCTTCCATGAGGGTCACCCAGATTCTGTAGTAGCTAGGGACTCGATCCCATCAGTGAGGAATGGAAGAAGATTAACCACTTCAGATAAAGAAGTTATGTCTTACCATAATGTTCCATCTGAGTTGTTGATCTTCTTCCATTCATCACACCCTCCCACCTTCCCCCACCAAGGCTTCTTTGGGTCGTTTTGGTGTGTTAGGGTGTTTGCGCAGAGATGGCCACTGCCTCTGTTTCTGTTTTTTATATATATGTGGCTATTATGGTTCTGCAAACTCGATCTGAGGTATGGGATGAAGGGCATTGTGGGTAGTAGCGTGGCTCGAGAGTTTGGTGTATGCTAGCTTGGCATTTGGCCGACTCGGTTCCGAGGGTGGTTCGGAACCGTACCCATCAGTGATGAATGGAAGAAGATCAATAACTCGGAACATTATGGTAAGACATAACTTCTTTTTTCCATGGCTTTACATATAAGACTAGTGAGATGTATGAGTCTGTAGTTTCCAGGGTCTATAGATGGCCCACTTTTGTGCAGAGTGATGACAGTTGCCTTTCTCTTTTCATGAGGCACAAAGCCTGTTTGGAGGCTACAATTAAATAGTAATTCCAAAGGCCCTGATAGGTCATGTTTCATGCTATTTAGAAGGCATTCTGGGATATTGTCTGGGCCCATTGATGCAGTGTTCTTGGTCTTAGAGAGCATTAAGGACCTGTTCCTTAGTTATAGTAGGGTGTTATATTTGATGATATTTCCCGAGGGAAGGTTGAGGGGGAGAGAGTAGTAAAGTTGGGGCTGAATTTATCAGCCAGGAGGTTTGCTTTATCTTCTGGCTCAGTATAGGTGGCTCCATTTACGAGTTCTGCACACAATTATGTATTCCCTTTCAGGTTGCGGGCATAGCTAAAGAATGCTTTGTGGTTGCCTTTGGCCGTGGGAGGCCAAATTTACCTCATATTTGGCTTTGGTAGACTTTATTTGTCCTCTGAGTTGTTTGTTTAGTTTAATGAGAGTGCTTTTATCCTGCTGAGTGCCGCACCTCCTAATTTTTGCTATGATTTTCTTCTTCCTGTTATACAGCCGATTGATTTTGTGATTCCACCAGGGTGGCCTGTTTTTTGAGTTAGTTCTGTACTTCTTCCTGCTGGGTACAGCTGCCTCTATGCAGCTATTAACATGTTTGTACAGGGTTTCTGTAAAGAGTTGTGCATAGGCAGAAGTATTCTCAGGGTTTATAGGGGCTTAAAATGTTGCCAGGTTCATAGGTGTGTACTAGGCTAATGGCCCTGGAGCCTTTATAAGCCTAGCCCATAAAAGTGCCCTGGCATTGTGCTACCCGACATTAGTTTCAAGTGCCTCTATCAAGTAGAGCCACTTTAGTGATCCCCGGGGTGAACTTTCTATTTCCCATCCACTCATCAAGATTTCTCTTGAAGAGGGCCAGTGAGGTGCTCTGGTTGACATGTATGGGAAGTCTATTCCAGAGTATGGGCAGTCTCTTGGTTATGAACCTGTCCCTCCAGCATGTTCTGTTGATTGTGGTAATAAGTTTGAGGTCTCTGGAGCATGTGGTGTGGAAGGATTGGGATTTCTTTAGATGTAGCATTTCTAACAGAATGAGCTGGGTCAGACATGGCTTTGTAAGTTAAGCAGAGATCTCCTCTTAATAGATGATATGCGACAGAGAATAGCTGGAGGTTTTTGAGTCTGTCCATGTACGACATGTGTTCATGGCCTAGGATCCCCTTCATGAGGTACTTGCCTTTCCAGCTGTTGCATGTGTCTAGTGAGGTACATGCCAAATAGGGCATTATACACGATGATTGGCCTAATGAGGGAAGAGTAGAGAGGGATTATGACCTCTTTCTTCCTGGATGCAAAACCCTTGGTAATGAGATGTGCCACATAGAAGGTCTTTCTGACCACAGTGGCAATGTAGTGGTCGAAGGAGAGGTTGCTTTCAACCTGCGTCCCTAGATCTCTTATAACACCTTCAGTGTTCAGTGGGCTCCAATCAATGTGGCAATTATTGGGTACTAAGTTTTTCCCAGAGGGGATGATGATGCATTTTTTTAGCATTAAGCTTAAGGCCATGGTTTTGACACCAGTCATTGGTCTCAGTGAGGCCTTTTTGTAGGATTTCTATATCACTTGGGGAGTTAATAATGGCTCCCAGCTTGCAGTCGTTTGTGAACTTAGTCAGCCAGAGTCTCTCCATGTTGGCCTGGACTTCTGAGAAGTAGATGCCAAACAGGAGAGGACCCAGGACCGATCCCGGTGGGACTCCACTAGTGACTGGTTGGCAGTGTGACTTGGAGTCTGCTACTTTCACACTGTGGGTTCTATCTGTGAGCCAATTTACAACCCACTAAACAGCCGTGAATGGTACACAAACCAACAACACACACACACACACAGTTGCCAGTATTGAGATTAGAACCCATACTTATCTAATTATTTCTACTATAGTGTTACGCAGTTATCAGATGTGCCATGGAGCTTAAGGTTCTCACTTAATAACAGGAGGTTAGCCTTAGAATAATTCCTGAATATTCCCGGTGTAGCTGGGGGTTCAGGTTTTATTATTACTTCAAAGGAGACCATTTTGTAGTCTGACCATACCAGGGAAGGGATTATAGTAGAGGGTATGCAGCACTCTCCCATATTAGTGAGGACCAGATCCAGTATGGTTGCACTCCTGGTTAGTGTACTGAATACCTGGTCCAGGGAGTTTGTGTTTACAAAATCCAGGAATTTCTGTGCATATACATTTGATGTTGTATAGGATTTCCAGTTAATAGTGGGGTAATTAAAGTCACCCATGAATATGGTATTAGGTTGGATGGTTAGTGTTTCTAATAAGTTTAAATACATGGTATAAGTTTCCTGGGTCATAGAGGGGGACCTATAGCTTGCAAGGAAGTGGTATTGGATTTTACCTATGGTGATTTGAACATGGAACAGCTCAAGTGCATTGTCCTGTTTGACCAGCCTTGAAGTATATTTACTTTTGATGTAAATAGAGACACCTCCACCTTTAATCCCTGCTTGTGAAGTAGCTGGTCTAAATGTGTGGAAGGCATTATAACCCTACACTGTTGGTGTGCTGTCTGCAGCTTTAAACCATGTCTCTGAGACCACACAGACATCATCATTTTCTAGGGTAAAGAGAGCTTCCAGGGAGTGGAGTTTTTGTTTAGGCTCCTAGCATTGAGCAGTAATACCTTTAGATGTTCTTGGTTTTGATTTGCTATGTCGGAAGTACTTTCAGTTTGGCATTGCCGAAAAAGGCACTATAAGGGAAGACAATTTTTTTGCTAATATTCGAAAGCCTTGAGGGAAGAGGTGCAGACCATCCCTGGCAAAGCAGCGTGGTCTGTTGACCATCTCCTTCCATGCTGACAAATATTCCACCCCCTTAGAATGACACCAGAAACTAAGCCAAGTATTAAAGTCAATCATCTTTTGTTCATATTGTGACATCATCCTTGGAGAAGGTAAAATGCTGCTCAATGCTAGGCTCATACCAGCCTGAGACACATATTCTGAAAGCTCTATGATGTCTCTCTTCATAGAGTCTAGGGAGGTATGTCTCAGGTCATTTACTCTCACATGGACTATGACTGAGTCAAATTGGTAATTGTGAACCAGTGACCTCAGTGCATGAGTAATGTGGTGGATCCTAGCCCCTGATAAGCAGTTCACCGTAACTTTCTCCTTACTCAGCCTGGTGAGAGAGAGGGAGATCAGTGTGTCTCTCAATGGAGTCTCCAATGACTAGAATGTTGAATTGTGTGGTGACTTGCCTTATGGGCTTAGAGGTAGAGATTTCATGAGATGTAGGTCTATGTGTTGATGTGGGTGTTGTTTTGAAAGAGTGCATTTGGGGTTGCTGAGGGTATTTTTTATGTGTACTTTGTGTAGGAGGTCTTTGTGGTTTAGGAAGGCTACATGTAAGTGCCTCAGTGTAAGTGAGCCTATATGTCTGCTTTGAATTGTGCATGATGGGTGCAGCATGTGTACTACTGATAACCTTATTGACATTAAGAGTACTGTTATGTTAGAGCTTTGCCTCCAGTGATGTTGTGTAAATGCATCTCTCACATACCATATCAGTTTGTTTGAGAAGTAATAGGTTGTCAGTAAACATGAGGCAATTTCTACATTGCCTCAGGATGCCCATATCCACCAAGCCAGTAATAGAGACAGTAGGAAAGTTCATATCCATGGCAACAGACCCTTTTTTATTGATTAGACTGTTGGAGTGAGAATATTAATCACTGTCAGTAGCATCTAATTTGCAACTATGTGGACAGTGCTTGTCACTGCAAACTAGTTGTCCTGTGTGCAACTAGATAGTGGAGAAATTTCAGTTGTGCTTTTACAGGAAAAATGTCACTCAAGGTGTCTGGGTCTGTACAGAGCACTGCAAAACACTAATACGTAGACCCTGAAAATTTAAGGATTAATTATTTAGGCAGATATTCTGAAGTTAGAAAGAACTCCAGCAGTACTTACTGAAAAATAATTAGCTTTTCAATAATGATGAAAAGAGAGGAGTCACAGGTACTTCAACAAATGCTGACCCTATGAGTCATAGAACCATTGCCTTTAGACCAAAGACTTATGCTCTAAAATGTGTCTAGTACCAAATAAAGGTTTTCTGGAGACCAGTTCTAGATGGTTCCTTTCTCAGTATGTTTATGAAAGTAATACAATTCAAAATGTTGATCCTAAAGAGTCTGGAACTGGTCATTCTTTTCTGGGTTTTATAGGTTCAAAGATACTTACTAGGTTACTGATCTGTGGGATCTTTAGCAGCCTAGCCACACACTTCCACTGAATTTCTAGCCTTAGTAGTTTACTACCAAGACCCTTGTATTTTATGGAAGTCTTGTATAACTAACACCGTGTAAAATAATCTTTTAGAATTGTGTGAGAACCCTTTGTATAGTCAGTATGAATAGCCATAAGCCTGGAGCAGGTATTTACATGTTACCCCTGTCCATAAGGGACAAGGGTGATAAATCACAGTTGAACTTATAGTTTCCCATTCATGCCATCTCAGTTGAACTTATAGTTTCCCATTCATGCCATCTCAGTTGTGCTTGAATAAAATAAGAGCTGCACTTAATATCACATGGAGTGGAATGCAGTTCCAGAGAATTGTTGTCCTTCTTTTGTACAGATCTATCCTTCCAGCATGTTCTTTTTACGTTGCAATACAGATTGAGGTCTGTAGATTGGTTGTTACTGCGTCTACTGGATTTATGGATGTGTGGAAGGATGGGGTTCAGTAGAGACTGTGTATGTGAGGCAGACATCTCCCCTTAGAAGCCTGTAAGACACTGATAAGAGGGGAATGATTTAAAGTTGTCAGAGTAGATTTTGTAATTTAATCCCTTAAATTTTTTTTAGTGAGAAAACATGGTCACTCAAGTTGAGTCAGGTGCTTGGGCAGGAGCATGCCAAATGAAGCATTATATTCAATCTGCTCTAATAAGTGCAGTTTACAGTGGAATAATCACCTCCCTAGATTTGGATGCCATATCCTTTTAATGATTTGTGCTATAAGGAAGGACTTCTATAACCCAGAGACTGCCCATGTTATGGAACAGACTTCCCATACATGTCAAGCAGAGCACCTCACTGACCTTCTTCAAGAGAAATCTTGATGAGTGGATGGGAAACAGAAAATTCACCCCGGGGATAACTCCAGTGGCTCTACTCGTCAGAGGCACCAGGAACTAAGGTTGGGTGGCACTATGCCAAGGTAATCCTATGGTTAGGCTTGTAAAGGCCCCAGGGCCATTAGCTTAGCACACACCTTTGAACCTATGAACAGTAGTCATCATGTGGTGGTAGATATTGCAGCTCATTGTCTACATATCAGGAACAGCACACTACACTGAGGTGTGTAAGGCTCTCCTCAATAAACCAGCACAATCCCAACAGCAAAACGGAGAGAGCACTACAGCTAGAGTAGGTCTTTGCAATATAAATAAATTTTAATTCAGTAGTAAGCGCTTTCACTCCCCAACGGATGCATCTTCAGACTTCAATGAATACACAACATAAAATCACCTACATTTATAATCATATACAAGCAATCAAGCAATTAAACAATAAATTCATCAATCAATTAAACTTATTTCAACCACTGATGAGTTTCCTAAGGAACATAATATAAAAACATAAATAAAAATGAACCATTTGTATCAATGACTGATCAAAAGTCATGATACAACTCAAGATACAAACTATCAGGTGCAGGATAGTTATTCAAATATATATGTGCATATTAATGTATCAATAAATACATATATAAAAATATATATATATAAAAACCTAGCTAACATATCTGTCCATATATAAATATATATATGAAACTATTTAGATAATATAAATCCATAAATATATATAAAATGTAAAGAAAATGTTAAAACATCTAAATGATTTGTTGTTATTGTGTCTTTCGGCCCGGTTAGGGGTCGCCACAGCGGAACTCCGGTCCGCTAATGATTGGTAGTGGATTTTTACGTACCAGGTTACCAGCCCTGATGCACAACCTTCAATGAAGGCACGCCCCATTCATGTATGCCTCCACGCAGAAGACGCTCTAGCTGAGAATCGAACGGGACAACGTCTTGCTATGAGGCGACAACGCTACCGCAGCACCACCACTGCAGTAATAAAAGTATATATATATATATATATATATATGCACAAAGTCACGCAAATCATAAAATATATATATATATATATATATATATATATATGTGCATGTATACACAAATAGATGCATTCATTCATAAATATTTTTTAAAAAAATTCACAGATAAAAAATATACATACATAAAAAAATGCACATACATAAAAAATGCATAGTATATAGAAGTCTGAAGGGCCTTTTCCATCTTGTTGAGTGATGTGTGCACAGACTTCTATATACTATGCATTTTTTATATATGTGCATTTTTTATGTATGTATATTTTTTATCTGTGAATTTTTTTAAAAAATATTTATGAATGAATGCATCTATTCGTGTGTACATGCATATACACATATATATTTTTTTATGATTTGCGTGAGTTTGTGCATATATATATATATATATATATATATATATATATATATATATGTATATATATATATATATATATACATATACTTTTATAACAACAAATCATTGAAATGTTTTAACATTTTTTTTACATTTTATATATATTTATGGATTTATATTATCTAAATAGTTTCATATATATATATATATTTATATATAGATATGTTAGTTTTTTTATATATATATTTTATATATATATTTTTTTTTTTATATATGTATTTATTTATTGATACATTAATATGCACATATATATTTGAATAACTATCCTGCACCTGATAGTTTGTATCTTGTGTTGTATCATGACTTTTGATCAGTCATCGATACAAATTGTTCATTTTTATTTATGTTTTTATATTATGTTCCTTAGGAAACTCACCAGTGGTTGAAATAAGTTTAATTGATTGATGAATTTATTGTTTAATCGCTTGATTGCTTGTATATGATTATAAATGTAGGTGATTTTATGTTGTGTATTCATTGAAGTCTGAAGAAGCTTCTAGTGGGGTGTGAAAGTGCTTACTACTGAATTAAAATTTATTTATATTGCAAAGACCTGCTGTAGCTGTGGTGTTCTCTCCTTTTTGCTGTTGTCATTGTCTACATATGTTTGCAGGTCTATCACTACTGGGTCAATTTTTAGGGGGGTGTTGTCAATGTGATAGTTATAGGGGACATCTTGCTTGCCAAAGGATACAGTTATGCACTTTTTGGTATTTAATTTTAGGCCACAGTTTTGACACTAGCTGTTTGTGACAGGCCTTCTAGAAGGATCTTGGTTTCTTCTGGAGAGTTTATGATGGCACTGAGGCTATAGTCATCAGCAAACTTTGTAAGTCAGACGCTCTTAACATTTGTTTTGATCTGTGAGAAATAAATGTCAAAGTGGAGTGGCTGGTGGACCAAGGCCTGATGTACTTTGTTAGTCACAGGTCTCTTGCTGAAGGTAAATCCACAATTTTTTGAGTTCTAGTTGTGAGTCAGTTTGCTATCCAGTGAGTTACGTAGACATTTGCATTTAGCTGGATGAATTTATTAATTATGTCTGAATGCCTGAAGATTTCTGAACTTCAAACTCACTGGACCAGCTAGTGTGTACCCCAAAGAGGGGTGACAAAGTCTTGAACTTGGTTCTTACTTGTCCAATATGGACAGACTCAAAAAACTCCAACTATTCTCTGTCTCATATCACCTACTTAGAGGTGATCTCTGCTTGACTTACAAAGCCATGTCTGACCCAGCTGTGTTAGAAATGCTACATCTAAAGAATTCCCAATCCTTCCACATCACATGCTCCAGAGACCTCAACCTTATTACCACAATCAACAGAACATGCTGGAGGGACAGGTTCATAACCCAGAGACTGTCCATGCTATGGAATAGACTTCCCATACATGTCAAACAGAGCACCTCACTGGCCCTCTTCAAGAGGAATCTTGAGGAGTGGATGAGAAATAGAAAATTCACCCTGAGGATCACTCCAGTGGCTCTACTTGACAGAGGCACTGGGAACTAAGGTCGGGTGGCACTATGCCAGGGTAATCCTATGGGCTAGGCTTGTAAAGGCTCCAGGCACACCTATGCGTCTATGAACCAATATGGGACAGCTCTGTTCCCCTCCAAAAGCAGAAAGCATACTCAAATAACTAGTTATTCAGATTATGCTAAAGCTTGTCACAGCTGAGTGATTACCTGGAAATCTTTAGCTTTCTCTTCCATCCTGAGGACCCCGCTAAAAATATAGAATTCTTTAACACCAAATTCTATTAACATGTAAATAACTGAACAGAAGCATTTGTCACTCTCTGAAACTGGAACAATGCCAAATTTAAAAATAAACCCTTATGGTGGAACTCTAATATAAACAGACTCTACAATAAAAGGAAAAAGTTCATTGCACATTAAAGACAAATCTGAGTCTGCAAATGCCAAAAACAACTTGCTAGGGCTAACTGAGAACTTCTGACTCTGATTAAATCAACCATAGCTAGATATGAGGTAAAAACAGCAACTCGGGTCTATGTCAGAAATTTCCGAAATAATGTTCAAAATTGCAACAAGCTAATGGTAAACATCACATACTCCTAAGTCTAAAAACATAGCCAGTCTACTAGCATATACACTTATATAATTTCACCCCCTTTCTTGCCTAGACTATTGCTAGTGTCCACACCTCACCTTCAAATCTCATAGGAACAAGTCCTAAATGTACAACCCAAGGACAAGATCACTGCTTCTAGGGGCCAGATAACTTACCAGGATGGCTATTGGTCAGTTAGAAACAACCTGTCAACACCCCTACAGAGACTTTGTACAAAGACAAATGGTTGACTGCAATTGTCATCCCCAGGATTGTGTGGAATTTTGCCTTATGAGCTGTTGATTTGCATCACTACATGCCTCAGATATATGCTTCATGGTGAGTGCTGCCTGAGTTGAGTGTTTGTGAGGTTGCTGAGGATACTTGTTTTATTATATTACATTTAGGAGGCCTTTGTGGTTTAGAAAGGTGCTAACATTATTATTACATTGTTATGGTAACATTAGATTTAAAATATGCTTATCACCATATCCCCATAGCCACAGGCTTCAGAAAATTTCTCAGATTTTCTGAGTCTGGGTCGTATTATCAGGTGTCTGCATTACCCTTTGGGCCATCCACTGTTTCAGGAGTGTTTACAAAGTGCTCCAGTGGTAGCTCATTGCAGACTGCAGTGCATTCACATATTTCCTTATTTAGATGACTTGCTTATCTTTGCAGAATTTTTTGCCAGAAGTTACGAGTCCTTAACAAGGGTTTTACAATGACTTAACAATCTGGTGTTAGAGATAAATTTTCAAAAATCCTTCCTGACTCAGTCACACTGGATTGTGTTAAAGATGCATTATAGACATTTCTCTGCAAAAAGTTCTCCTAGCCCAAGAAAAGGTAGATTTCTGTCTGGAAACTTTGCTGAGCTTCTCCAGTCAGTCTCACACTTCAGACAAGGAATATTTCAGCATTCTAGTGTTCATGGCTTGCATGGTTTTCTTGATTCCTCTTGCCAGAAAACACATGAGAAAAATTCAGTGATTTCTACAAAATTTATTTGATTTAACATTTGTTGACCAGGAAAGCCCAACTAGGACAGAGCCTATTTTCAGCAGAGGCCCAGGGAGAAACACTCCAGACGCATGTCTTTGGATTGTAGGAGGAAACCGGAGTACCCAGTGGAAACCCACGCGAATGCATGGAGAACATGCAAACTCTGCACAGAAGGCACCCCAGCCAAGAATTGAACCAGAGAACCTCTTACTGTGAGGTGACAACAATAACGACTGCACCACCAGAGAAGAAAAGAAAAAAAATTGTGGCTCTAACATTCTCATTCTCTGGAATTTCAGATTCCAGTTTTGGTCTTTATCAAGAAGGAACTGCATCGTTGGACACTACAAATGACTTAGAATCCAGGTTCCCCTTTTTTCTTCCTATCTGAACTCGATTTGTGACTACAGATGCCTCATATTTTGCTTGGTGAGCAATTTCTGTGGTGTAAAAGTGCAAGATCTGTGGGTCAGTTCAGACAGACAAAAGCACATAAATGTCAAAGAGGTGTTAGCTGGGATCCATGCTATAAAATCTCTTCATCATCTGTGATCTGAACCTTTCAGGTGATTACAGATAACACCACAGTGATATGATAAATAAATTGGGCACCTGGACTTACTGCCTGTGCAGGCTTGGGAGATAGTTCCTTAGCATTGTTAAGCCTTCCAAGCATCTTACATTCCATTTAAGCAAAATGTAGTGCAGACAAGCTGACCAGGACCAGAACAGACACTCCAAGATTGGAAACTGAATGAGAGGGTCTTCCAGGAATTTATCCAGTTGTGGAGAATAACTCAAATAGATCTGTTCACCTTGTTTCAAAACAGAAACCTAAACAAATTCTACACCAGGACACATTGAAGACAGGCTTGGGAAACATATACATTTTCACTCCTGTGGCTGTGGCTGTTCATTTAGGCATTTCCATCCTTTCTGCTGATATCCAGGGTAACTCTGAAGATTGAAAAGGACTCACCAAAAATCATTGTAGTGACCATTCTGGCAGAGGAAACGTTGGTTATCCTTATGGAATTAGCAACAGGCAAATACCAGAACTTTCCTCACAGGTTGGATCTACTCATGCAAGACAAAGGGAGTTTGATACATCCCAGTCAGAAACAACAACTGATTGCCTGGATGTTTCAGTTTTGAAAAGCTTTTGGCACTATTTTCATGAGGATATGCAGCAGGTACTAAAGGAGCCAATAAATCCCACTACTAGGAAATCTAATGTTAACCACTGGAAGAGATTGTCTAGTCGGTGTCTCACCTATTACCTGGACCTTATGTGGGATTACTACTTCTTGTTCTTAAACATTTGTGAAAATTATTATCCTTTGACCTGTTTACTCTTGTAGCAAGAGGTATTTATGAGCCATTTTAGCATGTCTGCCCATGAATCCTCCTCTTTCTTTCAGACTTTGCTCTAACTGTTCTACAAAGAGATTTGTTCTGTTTAAATGTAATATCATTTCCTAAATAGGTAACACTAAATTGGGATCTTAATATTTTGCTAGTAATATTTAGTTCCATATAAATTTCAACCAGCTATTCTGGCTGTTTTTGGTTCATTTTTTGTACACTAACTTTTTATTGGACTGACATCTACAGGAGTATCCAAGTTGCAACTATTCATGGTGGGTTAAGTCTTTTGGTATGCCAGGCATATAGGGTTATTTTTGTAACAAATCTCCCATTCATGCTGTTATTACTTTCAGTGAGTACCTTCAATCTAGTCCTCAACTGGCAGGGAGAAAGGATTCCATATACTCTGGTCATGCTTTTGCAAGTTAAGTGGACTCCTAATATGAAATTAAAAAAAAACAGCCTATGTCAATTCAGACAATTCTTGTTGTTTTTTTCATTCCTTCCTTCCTTTTGCTTAACTTGTTATTTCACCTTGTTAAACATAACTCCAGACAGAATTAAAACACATTCTAATGAAGCCTTACTTTCTTTAATGGCATGAAACACGACCACAAGCATGTTGGAAATGGATGGATTCTAGAAGCATTCTAGAGGCAGCTACACAGTCCTTTGCATGGACTTTCTCAAAGCACTACAGACTGGATTCTTTTCCCAGGTCCAGAACACAGCTTTCTAGGACCATTCTCCAAGGGCTCCTTTATCCTCTTCCTTCCTCCTGCCAGGTTGTCTAAGCTTTGTAATTTACCCATATAGCTAAGGCTAGTGCAGCAGTGATTTATGGTGAACCTAGTACAGTCATGCAAGTGCACTTATCACAATAGTACATGATCGATTGAATCACTGCTGCAAAAGCCATGCCTTCCCTCCATCCTGTTTTTCTTTTTATTGTTTTTGCTATATTTAAAGTTCTTCCTGATTTTACTCACTTATCAGAGCAGTGGCCTCCCTATTTTCTGTTGTCAAGAAAGTCCTGAAGTATTTTGGCACCTAGACTATTGTTTTCTTGCTTAGGAGCTCAAGCCAACATCAGCCTAGGTTCACATTTGGAAGGAGCCAAAGGCTTTGAAAGACTGTTATATCCTTGGTAGGATATAACCCATATAGCTAAGGTTACTGTAGCAGTGATTTAATTGAACATCTATTGTTATGGTAAGTGTACTTAATACAACCGTACTTTTTTGTTATCCACAAATGCAATGAAGTTATTTTCAATAAATTCAGTGGGTTAGCCCTTTGTTTCCTCCCTACAGTGTTTAAAGTCAACCTAGACAAAAGTGAGGCATTATTACTTGGCATACTACCCATAATGTAGCGCCATGCCAAAATGAAAAAAAAAATCCTGAACTAAGAAATTCCAGTGTTAACACTCACAAATAAACTAGGGTACATATTAATGTATGTGTTAATCTTTCATAGCCATGTAAAAACAAGTAAATGCATTACAAGTTAAAACAGGAGGATAGCTAAAAAGTTGTAGGAGTATTGGCTATTTTCTCCCACATGTAGCCAGAAAAGCTGTTTGCTTGCTTATTTATTGTTGTCAACCTGTTGTACAGGATAGTTGAGTTGGGCTACTAGTCCATTTTCTAAGGAAGCCCAAGGAGAAAAGCTCCATATATTAATTTTACATTATATACAGTGACACAGCCCCATTCTGAGCAAAATCCATGCATTCAAAAAAGTTATAGTATATATATAGCAAATACAAGTGCAGAACTGGAAAAGAAAGTCTGAGGTGCATCTCATCTATTCATGTAATGATTACAGTACTTAAAAGATGTTTTTTTTTTTTGAACATGCACTTTTTATAGCAATTGAGTTACTTTTTCTACAAACCAGAATAACTTGACAGTCAGCTTTGTGTCATTTAAAATATATAAATGTCCAAAGCAATATACAACCAAAGTGAATAAAGGATGGTCTAATACAAGAATTGTAGAAACCAAAAACAGAAAAAAAAATCCAACAAGGCTGTAAAAGTGATATAAAAGAATATTGTTAAGCACTTTCACACTAAAATGGCACTTCCTCAGACCATATAAAACATTGTACCGCAAGTGCTAATTTATAACAACATTTAATTACATCCATTATTTAAATAAGTCACGTGGTTTTAATACAGACTGTAAAGAAACAATTTCATCTAAGCCTCTGCCTTTATCTGCTTGCAATTCCAAAATCCATTTTAATTCTATCCTTTCATTCCTCTTCACATCATCTCCTCCTTTCAAATTAAAATACATTAATTGTAGTGCAAAAAACTTAAAAGCACGCTTATTTCTCTAAGTATTTACATGTTTAGCTAAAGCATTAGAAGGTTTATTTTTCCTTATATCATTCTGATGCTCAAGGATACAGTCTCTAAAAGGATAATTCATTGTGACTACATAAAAAGATGAGCAGAAGGTACAACTAACTAAATATACTAAATCTGAACTTTTACAATCTGCATAAAATTTTAAATCATAACAGTGACCAGTGTCAAGATGTTTAAACATGGATATAGATAAAATAAATTTACATGCATTACAGCCATTGCATGGAAATGTCCCAAGTCGTTCAGAGATTTTATTTATATTTCTAGAGTGTCTATAACATAATTGATCTTTGATGAAGTTCTCATTCTTAAAAGAGAATCTTGGTTTACTACCCAATATCTTCTTAAATTCCTCATCTGCCATGAAAATAGGCCTGTTCTTTTTAATTACATTACACACCACGTCTATATCATTAGAAAAAGTCAAGGTGGCTCTTGGAATATCATTATGGTTACCAAGATTGTCATTGGCCATATTTCCTGTATCTGTCAGTTCAGAAAAGAAGGGTTGGCAATAGTACCTTTATTTGATAAAACATCAGCAATTGTACTATCAATCTCATTTTCCAAATAACCTATTTGTAAAGCATTTCTATGCATATCACTAAAACTTTTATTAAGAATTTCGTCATTGTTATTTAACCTAGTGGCTGTAAAGAACCAACCTTTTAGAATATTCTTATTGAAATGGTGAGGATGCATACTAGTTCTATGTAACACATTATTCTTTTTAAAGGGCTTTTTATATAAACTAGTATTAATATGACCTTCATCTTCTTTAAACACAGACACATCCAAAAATTCAGTTGAAATATCGGAGTGCTTAACAGTAAATTTCCAAAAAGTTGTAGTGCTATGTAAAAAGTTAACCGATAAAGGCAGAGGCTTAAATGAAACTATTTCTTTAAAGCCAGTATTAAAATCATGTGACTTATTTAAATAATGGATGTAATTAAATGTTGTTATAAATTAGCACATGCAGTGCAGTCTTTCATATGGTCTGAGGAAGTGGCATTTTGGTGTGAAAGCATTTACCAATAATCTTTTATATGTTATTAAATTTTTCACTTTTTACAGCCTTGTTGGATCATTTAAAACAAGTCAGAACTGGAGAACTGGAACAACAAACCATGCTGGTGTGAATATGATTTTGCATCTATATGTTCAGTATATCATCTCTTTTTCATTACTTTGCTTCTTTCTTGGACTAACTTTGCATTTGCATATTATGGCACTGATGATGACAAAGCAGTATTAATTCAGTGCAAAACATTGCAGTCATTAATATAAAAATCCATTGATATGATGGATTCCTATGTAATTGGTGTAACTACATCTACTTCTATGTGTAGCATGTACCAATTTGTATTTCCTCACCTGTGTACATAAGTTGAGTGAGGAATACAATTTATGATACTCATTATAATGTTGATGCAAATATTAATGTTTTGTCACAACTGGAAAATACAGTCATATTTTTTCTAATAAAATGTGTGTCACAGACTGCAACTGTGACAGCACAATGCATTGAAGTCATCATAATCACCTTTTTCCCATTTTTCTACATGGCTGTAATCTCTAATTGGGTCTAGGTGATCTGGCCACATTGACTAATGATGCATTGAAGTATTGCTACATTAATATTTTATATAACTTTGTCTTTTGCTAGGGAAGACGTGAGAAAAGCTGTCAATGAATTTGATGAAAACACAAAATCCACCTTCATTATTTTAGAACAGAACAAACACTTTGCAAATGTGAATAAGGACTTTATAGCATTTATGGTTTGACATGCACACCAGAAACATCAACATTGCAGAAGTAATGCTAATTCAATAATTTAACATTAACTATGCGTCTATGTCGACTTTTTATGAATTATGATAATTTCTTTTCTACTCTGTTTGCTTTATATATGAAAAATATTATACAAAACTTGCCACTGCTTGTTAAAGCACTTTAGGAAGATGTAGGTGCATCTCGTTTAACAGCACAACGTGTACCTTACGCATATTGCAGGTCTGCTTGATTTCAGTCAAGAGAACACATCTTTTTATAGGCTTACAACATTGAAACAAGCTTGTAATGTCTTACTATGTAAAATGGTCAGATAGTGATGAGCTATTCATGCATCCAGTGGCGGCTTGTGCAGTTGGAATGCAGGGCTACAACCCCGCCCCCCCAGGTGTGGAAAGAACATTTTAAAAAATAAAATAAAACATGTATTTTTTTTATTCTACATTACTTAGCTGTGAGTCTGACTGACTCACTGACACTCTATTAAAGTCTCAGAACTCAGAATGCGCATGTTTGTCAAGTTCCAGGTTAAAATAAAAAATAGTTTCTGTAAATCCAGATTGCTGTAAAAGTAGTCCGGATTAAGGAGAGAAGGCATCAATGTTTGATGCCCAGAAGTCTATGCGATTTGTAACCGCAGTAAACTGGAAGGAGATCGGACTGCCACGTCTGCAGTCATGTAGGTGATGTTCATGGCTGGATGGCTACTAATTGGTTCTCTGTCTGTTCCCGCACTTTGCACACTGGGAAAAAGAGAGTGAGAACCAGTCAGTACATTAGCAGCATACAGTACTTTGGTTTGTGCTTTGGTCAGACCGTCAGACCACGGAGTTCGTAGCTTGCAATCTTGGACAAAAAATCTTCAAATTCTGTACTTCTGTCAAGACTCAAGGTAATCATCCAGTGCCTGTGTCACTCAAATAATAAATGCTTACTGCTGTAATTGTTACTGGCAATGGCAACCTGCATATGCTAAAATAAAGTGGTACTACTGTTGTTAAAAATAAAGAGCTAATAATGCTGATGTTTTTTTTTCCATGAAGAAAAATAGTAATTTTAATATTTATTTAATTTAATGTGTTAACTGGTAAGCAAACCAGTCATCATGGCCTTTTTTCATCTACAACCAAAGCCATAGAAATAAGGGTTAGTGTAATATATATGGACAGTTCAGGATTACAATCATCCAACATATTTTGGTGCAGTAGAAGGATGCCAAGTGGAGAAACAGATAGCTCCACATAGGCAGTGAACTGGTGTCAGGATTGAACTCTGGTACCTGGAGCTGACTGAACCTAACTGAAGTGAAAATAAACACTTGTGTCAGAGAAGCTGCTATCTGAGGGTCAGAGTTCAGAGCTGAAATATCCAGACTGGGAGTGATGGGAGTGAGCATATGATATCAGCTTTGCCAACAAGTAAAGGAGAGAGAGACATGTACACTATACAGCACTATGGGCTTGAGCATGAGATATGCTTAGCTCTGCTAAGTCATGTTAATACTGTAGCCTTCAAAGAGTGTAGCTAGGAGCAGGCATGTCCAATGGGAATGGTATAACATTACTTTATATCAGCTGCCAGGGAGGAGTTTACCCAACAAGATGGAAAAGGCCCTTCTTATGACTACACTGTGAAGGATGCTTATTCCTGTGATACGATAAATAAATGAATGGGGGTAGTTGTAGTGTCTAGATACTCAACAGGCAAAGTATATTGGAAGAGGTAGCCAACAAATTGTCAATTTGCCTGATTTTCAGTTTGTCTTTTCTTTTGGTTTGCAATTTGTAAAGTGAGGAATAGAGAAACATCCCAATACCTACTATGTATAAGAGAGAGAACCCAATCATGAACAAGTCATCAGCTTAAAACAGATTTGAAAACTATAAATGCATAAGCTCGCACACCACTTTCAAATAGAAAAGAACCATCAGTTGACTTATTCCATTTTCATTCACCTTCAAAACTGGGTTTTGAATGTATCTATATAATAAACTATAGGATGGTAGTGTTGTATAATTGTACAAAATCATTTTTTTAATGTTTAGTATTTTTAATATATGTTTTAATTAGGCAGGTTTTGCACACTATTTTAATATTTATATATACTTTGATACTTATTATTTATATGTGAATATAGGATTTTTAAAGGAGTATTTTATTTTATTTATTGAACAAATGTCATAATTTGTGTATAAAAATTATAATAGTATTCTGTTTATAGTGTAGGGTGTTTTTAATTAAATTGATCTTCTGACTATTAATTAAGCAATTAATTGAAGGGGAAAACAGGCTATTTAAAGAGGGATGTTTGGGAAGCATGTACATCTGATGAAGTCATTTTACATGAATGAAAATGCGGTGATAATTGCTAAGCATTAATAATAACATTTTAGCTGCTGTGTTAATTATGAAGCTTTAGATTTATTTTGCATTTTACTGTTACTCTGGTGCTTCCTGGTGCCCTATTGTGGTTTTGTTTTTGGTTTTGGATTTGTGGACACTGTTTTTCCTTCTTATACTGTGGTTCTAAAACCGATTTGGCCACACACACACACACACACACACACACACACACACACACACACACACACACACACAAAACACTGCCCTAATTCTTCACACAAACACACACACAAGCAAAAGTCTGGTAACACATTTTCCATTTTCTTCATCAACCCTGTTAGTTTCTGCTATCTTTGCCTCAGAATTACTTCAAAAGGGCATATGTGTCATGTGTGTCTGTGTGTATACAGATTTTTGCATCACATTTTTGGTCCATTTTTCATAAAATTGTGGTTTTCTGGCAAATTAGTGGCAAATCATTAAAGACTTGAAGTTAGAAAATAATGACACAGACATTTGAGTTTCAGATTTCATAACCTACAGAAAATTCATACTAATGCAAGACCTACTATTTTATTAACTTTCTAAGTTTGTAAGAGCATTATTTAAAAATTGTCTTTATTTTTGGGCCTTTGTGACTTGTCCCACTTTTATTTATAGCTTTGTCCAGATTTCTTGCTCTGAGGCTGAGCGTATTAAAAAATGTGTCAGGGCCATCACCGTCAGCCAGAGACATTCAAATTGTGGCATACATGTACCCCACTCCCCCATGTAGTGACTCTGGATGTCTCCAAGCAAGACAAGGAGCAGTTATGTAGTGCAAGTGTGCAGACTAAGTATCCCCCCATCCAAGGCAGACTCAAGTACAGTGGCTTTTCATCTGTTCTTGATTTTGCAGAATGTTTTGGTTTTCTGTCATATTTTTATACTATTGATTTATGCTTATTATTATTCAGAAAATGCATGTTGTTGGCTGCATGTTACTTGGTACTTTTATAAAGCTGAATATAAATTATAATTAGAATTGCAGTGCAAGGAGAAGTTGTTTGAGTTGAGTGCTGCTTGCTTTTTTATACTTGATTTTGACTAGCATTCCAGTAATGTATTTAAAAAGTAATTTATTTTTTCATGCCTCACAACCTTTTTATTTCCGTCTAGATATTAAGTAAGCTGTTGTGTAGCCAATGCATTGAAGTAATATTTTTTTTTCTTCTCCACTTCATTTTGTCTTGATTGGACTCTCATGATGGTTTGGCACCCAGGGCAGCGTATTTAATTAAAGTCCCAGGTTTTTGAGATTTTGAGCATAGCTCCACCCCTTTCTAGTTGGCCACAACCCTTCCCATTGGCCCCACCCATTCAGCTGTCTCCTGCAGCCCCCCTTTGATTTGATGTCACCAGCAGCCACTGCATGCATCTACAGAAAGCTCAAAAGTGGTACAGTGTTGGGAACTTAGTTTTCCACAGAACGTAGACAAGCACATCTGATCATTTCAGGCAGATGTTGCTTGAATTGATATACCTTACACACTTGGAGAACAAAGAATATGTCTCAGTTTCTTATAGGTTCATAGGTATGTACTAGGCTATTGGCCCTAGGGCCTATATAAGCCTCACCAAATGGTACCCTGGCTTTTGCCACCCAAGAAAATAATTTTCCTGTGCCCCTGTCAAGCAGAGCCACAGAAGTGATCCCGTGATGAATTTCCTATCTCCCATCCAATCATCAAGATTTTTCTTGAAGAGTGCTAATGAGGAGCTTTGTTTGATATAGATAGGTAGTTTTTTCCAGAATATGGGAAGTCTCTGGTACAGGAATCTATCCCTCCAGCATGTTCTGTTTATTGTGATGACAAGGTTTAGGTCCCTAGAGCATGTAGCTCGGAGGGATTGGGATTCCTTTACGTGGGGCATGTCCAACAGCTCTGGGTTTGACATAGCTTTGTACGTTAGGCAGAGATCGCCTCTGAGTAGATGATATGTGACAGAGTAAAGCTGGAGTTTTTTTAGACAGTCTGCGTAGGGCATCTGTTTGAGGCCGGTAATCCTCTTTGTGAGGTATTTCTGTGGCCCTTCCAGTTGTTGTAGATGTCTTGTGAGGTACATACCAAAAGGGGCGTTGTACTCTATAATGGATCTAACGAGTGATGATTAAAGGGGAACAATGACATCTTTTTTCCTGGATGAGAATTCGTGACTACTGTGGCAATGTGATTATCAAAGGTGAGACTATTGTCCACCTGTGTCCCAAGGTCTCTTATCACACTTTCGGTGTTAAGTAGACTACCGCCTATGTGGTAGTTCGTGGGTACAGAATTTTTACCAAAAGGGATGAGAATGCACTTTTTGGCATTGAGCTTGAGGCCATGGCTTTAACACCAGGCATCTGTCTCAGTGAGGCCCATTTGTAGGATGTCCACATTGTTAGGAGTTTTGATTATGATTATGACTCCTAGTTTGCAGTCATCTGTGTACTTTGTTAGCCAAAGACCTTCTGTGTTAGCCTGTACTTCAGAGAAGTAGATACTAAACAGGAGATGACCTAGGACTGAACCCTTTGGTACTCCACTTGTCACTGGTCTGAAGTTGGACTTAGAGTCTGCTACTTTCACAGTGTGGGTTCTGTCAGTGAGCCAGTTGGCAACCCATCTTGTGACATAGGGATTTATACCTAGTTTAGTGAGTTTATCTATAATTCCAGAGTGGGGGAGGGTGTTGAAAGCCTTGGCGAGATCTAGATAGGCTGTGTGAACCACCTTACCCTCCTCTACAGCTTTGGTGACCGCTTCAAAGAAGTCTATCAGATTTAGGAGACACAATTTGCCTTTTACAAACCCAAATTGGGTAGGGTCCAGAATTTGGAGATTACCAATATCATTATTTATAAGTTCCATGATGATACATTCCATAGCCTTGCAGACCAGGCTCGTCAGGCTAATGGGGTGGTAGTTCCCAGGGTCCGTGGTGGCTCCCCCTTTGTGGAGTGGGATAACCATTACTGTGTGCCACTCAGTTGGCACAAAGCCTGAGGTGAGGCTATGATTGAACATGGTACTTAGGTGGGGTGCCAGTTCATTCTGTAGTTCATGTAGAACGCAGCCTGGGATGTTGTCTTGTCCCATGGATGCTGTGTTCTTGGCTTTGGAGAGTGTTTTTTTTTTACCTGTGCAGCTGTGATTACAGGAACTTTGCATTCTTTCAGTATAGAGATGAGCCCTTTAGGGGATTAGAGAGGGTAAAGTTAGCACTGAACCTATCTGCCAGGATGTTGGCAATATCAGTTGGCTCTGTATATTTAGTGCCATTGTGCTGTAACTCAGAGCATATCTGAGTGTTGCCATTGAGATTCTTGACAAAGCTATAGAATGCTTTGTGGTTGTCTTTAGAATTAGTGGCAATTTTGTTTTTGTAACTAGCTTTGGAGGATTTTATGAGGGATCTCAGCTTCTTACTGAGGCTGACCATGGAGTTCCTCCAATCATGGGATTTTACTCTTTTTTGCAGCAGTTTCTTTCTTCTGTTGTAGAGTTTGTTTATAACACGGGACCACCAGATTGGCTTCCTTTTTTTGGAGGATAGCATCTTGGTTCTGTTAGGGATTGCACGATCCATGCACTCGTGTAAGTGCTTATAAAGTGCAATTGTATAGGATTCAGCAGTCGTAACTCTATTATCTGTCAGTATGGGTATCGTGAAGTTTGCCACTTCTGTCTTAAGAAACATGAAATTGGCTTTGGAGAAATTTTTTATGGTGGTTTCCCTAATGGGGGGTGGGGGTGGGATGTGGATGTCTAGGGTGATTTGCTTGTGGTCGGATCTGACCAACGAGGAATTGACTTCTGGTGTGGAACACCTATTGCCCACGTTGGTAATGACCAGGCTAAGATTAAACAGCAGCCTTATGTGTGGGTTTAGTTCCTCTTGGAGTTCATGTAGCACACAGCCCAGGACACCTTCCGGTCCCATTGATGCTGTGTTTTTAGCTTTAGAGAGGGCGGCTCTCACCTGGGCATCTGAGATGTTAGGGAGGCTACACTCTGCTGGGATAGTTATTTCTCCTTTTGGGGGGGAGGGGGAGGAGAAATTTGCACTGAACCTGTCTGCCAGAATGTTGGCAGTGAGTTTATCTATAATTCCAGAGTGGGGGAGGGTGTTGAAAGCCTTGGCGAGATCTAGATAGGCTGTGTGAACCACCTTACCCTCCTCTACAGCTTTGGTGACCGCTTCAAAGAAGTCTATCAGATTTAGGAGACACAATCTGCCTTTTACAAACCCGAATTGGGTAGGGTCCAGAATTTGGAGATTACCAATATCATTATTTACAAGTTCCATGATGATACGTTCCATAGCCTTGCAGACCAGGCTCGTCAGGCTAATGGGGTGGTAGTTCCCAGGGTCCGTGGTTGCTCCCCCTTTGTGGAGTGGGATAACCATTGCTGTGTGCCACTCAGTTGGCACAAAGCCTGAGGTGAGGCTATGATTGAACATGGTACTTAGGTGGGGTGCCAGTTCATTCTGTAGTTCATGTAGAACACAGCCTGGGATGTTGTCATGTCCCATGGATGCTGTGTTCTTGGCTTTGGAGAGTGTTTTTTTTTTACCTGTGCAGCTGTGATTACAGGAACTTTGCATTCTTCCGGTATAGAGATGAGCCCTTTAGGGGATTAGAGAGGGTAAAGTCAGCACTGAACCTATCTGCCAGGATGTTGGCAATATCAGTTGGCTCTGTATATTTAGTGCCATTGTGCTGTAACTCAGAGCATATCTGAGTGTTGCCATTGAGATTCTTGACAAAGCTATAGAATGCTTTGTGGTTGTCTTTAGAATTAGTGGCAATTTTGTTTTCGTAACTAGCTTTGGAGGATTTTATGAGGGATCTCAGCTTCTTACTGAGGCTGACCATGGAGTTCCTCCAATCATGGGATTTTACTCTTTTTTGCAACAGTTTCTTTCTTCTGTTGTAGAGTTTGTTTATAACAGGGGACCACCAGATTGGCTTCCTTTTTTTGGAGGATAGCATCTTGGTTCTGTTAGGGATTGCACGATCCATGCACTCGTGTAAGTGCTTATAAAGTGCAATTGTATAGGATTCAGCAGTCGTAACTCTATTATCTGTCAGTATGGGTATCGTGAAGTTTGCCACTTCTGTCTTAAGAAGCATGACATTGGCTTTGGAGAAATTTTTTATGGTGGTTTCCCTAATGGGGGTGGGGTGGGGGTGGGATGTGGATGTCTAGGGTGATTTGCTTGCGGTCGGATCTGACCAACGAGGAATTGACTTCTGGTGTGGAACACCTGTTGCCCATGTTGGTAATGACCAGGCCTAGGATATTGCTGCCCCTGGTGGGGGTGTGGATAAGTTGATCCAAGGCATTGGAATTTATGAATTCCAGAAAACATTGAGCACAAAAGTTGGTACATGAGTAGTTTTCCCAGTTAATGGTGGGGTAGTTGAAATTGCCCATTATTAGGGTGTTAGGTTGTACCTTAATATTTTCCAGTGTATGAAGAAATGAGGAGTGGTAATCCTGGGGCATGGTGGGGGATCTGTAGCAAGCTTCAATTTGGATTGAGGTCTTGCCCAGAGTTAGTTGCACTTAGATAATCTTGGATGCATTATGCTGATCAACTAGCCTGGAGGTGTGGATATCCTTAATGAATATGGACACTCCTCCACCGTTAGTGCTTTGGTCCAAGTTAGGTGGCCGAAAGGTGTGGTATGAATTACAGCCTGGTAATGCAGGGGTGCTCTCTGGAGCCTTG